>NC_056735.1:1578139853-1578172353 GCF_019279795.1 Protopterus annectens
ATATATATATATATATGTATAAATGTATACAGATAGATATATAGATATAGATATGTATAATATCTGTAGATAAATACATACTTATATATCTCTTTCTATATATAGGCTGATACAAATATATATATATATATATATGTGTGTGTGTGTGTGTGTGTGTGTGTGTATACACACACACACACACACACACACACACACACACACACATATATATATATATATATATATATATATATATATATATGTATAGATATAGATATAGATATATATTAGATATACACACACGCACACACACACACACACACACATATATATATAATATATATATGTATATATATATATATATATATATATATATATATATATATATATATATATATATATATATATATATATATATATACATATATATATATATAAATATATAGATGCATATACTGAAATCATAATACTGAAGTGCTGATTAAAAATGTCCTGTTCACTACTTCTATGCTGCTTTAGCTATTTTGATTACAGCATGTCCTCCTGGAATTGAATTGAAAAATTGACCCAAAAGATAAATAGGCTAATAGAAATTTGAAGAGACAAGGATAAAAGTAATGGCACAAAGATGTACACTGTTGTTCTTATTGGAGAATATGAAAAGGATACTGAATCCTATGCTCAAAATCTTTGAAGAGTATAGTTAAGAAACACGTTGGAGTGCTATCCCAAGAGCTAATTAGTAATAACATTAGGAAGAGGTGTTCAAAATCCAGTTGGTATGCTGTGGCCAGCGGGAGGAAAGAAGTTCTTGGGAGTTAAGGTATACCTAACAGTATAGTAGATAAGTGAAAACCCCGGGAAGTTTTGTAGGATACCATAAAATAGATGTGGACAAGTGAACAGGAAGGGTGAATTCAATGAGGAAGAGGCTAGAGCTAGTATGGTGGATGGTGTCACCATTAATGATTTATTTATTATTGCACACACTGAATCCATTGGTAGTCTGGTGTGGTTAGGAGAGATACAGAAGCTACATGATATAGATTTGCTTGGAGAGGGAAGAGAAGCAGGATTGGAAAGAAAAGAACGAGACTAAAGAAGGTCAAGTGAGCATATGTATTACCTGATATTATGAAGTATACAGTGGTAGTAAATATGGTAAAAAGACTGAAGGGTGTAGCCCCCTTTGCTCTTGTATACTTATTCTCCAGTCATATGAGGTACCTTTCTCTCCATACTGCTATGAGTAACCTCAGGAGTTATTTCTCCCTTATCTCACCCAGCATGTTTATCATATCTGCTTTGATCTCATCTGAGCCTGCTGCTTTCCCTAACTTCATTTTCCTCAGTGCTGTTCTTACTTCTTCTACGGTGAGCTCCTCCATGCCTTTCATCATAGGCTGTACATGGGGCAATTCAGCTCCTGTGGGGTTTTCTTCATTCAGAAGCTGCTGGAAATACTCCTTTGATTTGCTTTTGATGAACTGTGGACTGATGAGCCAGTTTTTGCTGGCATCCATTATGAAGGGTACCTGATTTTCTTCTTTAGCTTTCTGTCTTTGCCTTGCAACCTGATACCATTTTTTTGTTCTATTTACTGAGTCATTTTCCAGAAGTCGGTATAGTGTGTCCAATGTCTTGTTCTTTGCTATGCAACTCCTCTCAGCCTCTTTGTAATACAACCAGCATTCTTTCCAAGCCTGGACCATCTTTTCTACAACACATTTTTTCCTGCACTCCTTTCTTTTAATGAGTTCCTGGACTTCTGCATTCCACTACCAACTGCCCGTATGTACATTGCTTCCATATCAGTCTCAGATGAATATCTGTTCTACAGTCTTCACACATCCTGTTTTGAGGTGCTGACATTCTTCTTCAATTGTACCTACTTCCTCTTCTTTATGATGTACTAGAGTACTAGAGCCCAATGTAGTTCCTTGAACTCCTGTGCTTTCTCTCCAGTCAGCTTCCAGGTCTTCAGTGTAGTCTCTGTTGAAATTAGAGCCTTGTTTCATCACTGCTTGCATCTGATTTATGCTGTACACTAAACTGTTTCAATGGGGATGACTTTGCCATTACTAATTCTACACCAATGCCCTTTCTTTACTCGGAGGATGTCTACTGAGTTGTATGTTGGCCGTTCTTGTATGTGAGCTTGAAAATGACTTTTGCAGAACCATGTGTTGACTGCCATGAAGCCATTTGCTAGACAAAAGTTCACAATGGTCTCTTTTTATTCCTTTTTCCCCATCCATTTGAACCCAGGCAGTTCTCATACCCTATTCTGTCTATTTCAATATGTGCATTCAGGTAACTCATTAACACTAACAATTCCTGTTGTCCTGCTTTATCTAGTAGGTCCTGCAACTGCTGTCTGAATGCACTCTTTTCCTCACTATCACAGCCCTGTTGTGGGGCATAGGCTGACATTATGAATACTACCTTATCATTACACATGAATCTGACTGCCATGACTGTTACTAATTCTGAAGACATCCCTTACTGACTTCTGAAGCCTCTCCATCACCACTAGTACAACACCATTTCTAGCCTATCATCCTCCTGCATAGTAGACTCTGGATACCAAGCTAAGTGACTTTGATGCACTTTCCTTCCATCTTGTCGCCTGGATACACAATGTCCAGCTTCCTTCTTGCCATCATGTCATCCACTTTCAAGCTACATGCTGTCAGTGAGGCTATACTTAGCAATTCTTAGCTCATGTTTGGCAGGTTCATTGGTTTTACATCTGGCTTTCACTCAACAGAGCTATCCCAGCTAACCCAAGCCTGGCAACTGGACACCAGCCAACCAGTTATTTTATTGACCCAGTGCTGCTAAGCTTCATGGCAGGTACACACTGGCCAACAGGGCATGTATACCCCTACCACCATTAGCATGGATCCCTGATGTAGGTCAGATTATGCTAGATTCTCAACCTGCTTATCACTGGTAACGACCCATATCCATTTTGGTGACATCACTCAACACAATCAAATCAACTAGAGCCAATTTTTACAGTCTTAAGTGCCTAACCCTGACACAGTGCAGTCTGTGGTCCATGTTCTTCTATCTTGAGGATACTGCACATCACAGTTAATGACCAAATTGGTTGGTAACAACTCTTCCCCCTATAATTACCATCTAGGCTCCATGGTGTTGCCCACAACTCCATTATTGTGTGATTTGTTTGAGATGGAAACACTTGGCATGCTTATTTCGGGAGGTGGGAAGAAAACCACAGAGACGCAGAGAAGAGATGCAAATTCCATATAGGCAATTGGTCAGAGGCCAGGGTCAAACCTTGTGTATGGGAGGTGAGCATATTAGTCATTATGCCAAGTGGTCCATTTGAGTTGAATAATGCTAGGATATAGTAATAGATAGTGTTAGAATATGATACTAATGCTATGTAATTTGTAAACTAGCTGCTCTGAGATTAACTTTGAGCAATGCATTATTAAATTGCAGGTTACATCAAGCATTGCTACACTCTGTGATAATCAGCTAAGTAACCCACAAACATCAAATTTATACAGGCACTTAAAACTCTATGCAGACTCCTTGTAGCAGGGCCAAAATTGCCAGACTATAACAAGTAGGTACCAACAAAAATACAAATTAGCAAATTACACACTACCACTACCAGTAATGCTTTACAAAAGCTTTTTACTATTCTAATTCTGATATGATTTCTTTATTCAAATCCATCAGCTGGAACTTATATGAAGGGCTGCCTATTGCTTTTACCACAGCAAACCTGCATTCATACATTCATACTTAAATATAATACAATTCCTCTAAACAGCCTCACACCATATAATACTACTCTCAGCCTATTCATAACCTGGAAATTAAACAAGCTATCAAAAATCTCAGAAACTGGGGGTGGGGGGTGGGCATGGTCAGCAAGCAGACAGTAGCATATGACTTTTGCTCTGCTGTTCTTAAACAAACCTGACAGGATTTAATCATCTTTATCTCCACTGAAGACAAGAAAACTGTTTAGTACCACAAATGACCAGGAATTATGCTTTCAAGAACATTTATTTTTACAAGTGTAGAAAGTTGCATAAAACTGAAAAGCACAGGATTGAATCTCTCTTAGTGCCTCGGCTTAGAACAGCCTTTACAGAGTCTGTGGTACTAAAAAGGATTTAATCATATGTTTCATCAAAAGATAATCAAAAAAGGTGAAATATTATATAGATAACCATTTGGGACTGCTTGATGAAAAATATATTTTTAAATATTTTCCTGTCAAAAATTCAGTTTACAATAACTATCAGGAAAAATGAGTCATTATAAAGCAGCATTTTAAGAAATGTCTGCTAAGAAGTAATTGCAGTCCATTCTTAGCAGTATACAGGACTTATCTTTGAAAATGGATAATCTTGATTCTAAAGCAGATACAACTGAAGACTGTAAAAAACAGAACTAATTATTGATGTAGTCAAACAACAAAAACTTCAAATATCTGCTATGGAAGATTCAATTACTGACATAGATTTGTAGACTAACAGAAGGAGAAGGTAATATTGACTTTATTCTTTAGCAAAACAATACATTCTTGGAAAAAAAATGGGTGACTTAATAAATAAAGAGAGAAGAAACAATATCCAGATCTATGGAGTTTCTTTGAAGCAAGAAGGAGACAACATGGCTAAATGTTTAACTTCTTGGATTCCTAAAATTTTAAACCTTCCTGAAGCCCTGCCTTTTGGCATAGAGAAGGCTCACAGATCTTTATCGATAATAACTTCAAGCAAGAAACCTTTCAATCCAAGATCTATAATAGTGAGATTTATCTCTAGCCAGGACAAAGACTTAATTTTAAAAACAGCTTAGTCTGTATCACCCATAAAAATAGGAGATGCTGTCATTAGATTTGACAATGGCTACTCTCCTTTGGTAGTTTCAAAAAGGAAAGCATGTATTCTTCTTTTAACGAGCTTATAGAAATCCAGAATAAAAACAAGTCAGATATATCCTGCAAAATTAAAACTATTTTTACTAGATGGGAAAAAAAACTTTTGAATCCCTTGAAGATGCAGTTTCTTTTTTCAGAAGAGTAATTTGCTTAACACTATAGAACAAATGGATTAGAGTTCATCTTTAAAAAGGCAGGCTACAGGAAGTGAATAGAGAATAAGAGAGAAAAGCAAAAAGCTTAGAGACAAGTGAAAGTTTAACTTGCTTAAGTTTAATCTGGTCTTTTAAATTATTATTTTGAAACATCCTTAAAAAGGACATTCATCATAAGGTAATACTGTTCCTATTATTTATATGACAACCTCATTAATAATAAGTAAAGACTTCCTATTCTTTTGTAATACTTCTGACTTTCCATTGTGGGGGTAAGACTGTAATCAATTGGATATTTTATTTATTTAGAATTTGTTTACTTGCAAAGTCTGACTAGGACAGAGCCTATTTTCAGTGGAGGCCCATGGAGAAATGCTCCAGATGCCTGTCTTTGAAATATGGGTGGAAACCGTATCACCCAGAAAAAAGCCTATGCAAACACAGAGAGGACATGCCACCTCTGCACAGTAGGCATCCCAGCTGAGAATTGAACCGAAGAACCTCTTGCTGTGAAGTGACAAAGTTAACCACTATACCACTGCTTACTTTTAATCATGTAAATTTAAATTGAATTATTAAAATAATACAGTTTATTATACTCTAATTATTAAAAACATAACATATATGCTATATTTAAAAAGCTGGTTTTGTTTAAAGGTTTTATTTAAACAAGGAGACATTTGTGAATATATATATATGAGCATAACATCTGCTAGCAGCTTTTCTGATTACTTCCATAGTTTGATATTTATAAATAGTGTAGTTTAATAATAGGAGCTTTGCTTTAATTTACTTTATTAAATATAATCTGCATTAGTTTAGTAGTTTAGTGCTTTTGAATACTGTTTGACTCTTTTTTATTTTTAAACTGTTAATTTCTTTTATTCAAACTGCAGCTCACTGAATGTGATCATGAGCCTTTTAGCATCAAAAACAATATCATATCATATCAGCTTATTTTTCCACTCTGAAGACTAAAAGTGTTCAAAGCATGTTTTTTTTTTCAAACCACACAAACTTGATTTATTCACCACAGCAGCCCAGTTTCATTTTTACACAGTTCATGATGAAAGAAGTGCTTCTCAACTTTTACCCTCCCCCCAGGAAACAGGAATTAAATGAATGGAACACTAAAACTAGCATTAATGAAATGTGTATAAGTGAAATGAATATACTTTTTTCTCCTTTTAACAGAAGAATTGTAAGTAAGTAATAATTCAAACTTTGATATCCCATTAGCCCTTTTGAGTGGCTTAAAGAATATATTTGTTACAGGGAAATAAAGGAATGTGAAATGGGGAGGCGAGACATCGTGTACAAGGGGAATGATCTGCAGGGTAGAAAACAAAGAAGGGAAAGGAGACAAAAAAAGAAAGGAAAAAAACTTTTAAGTAACTGTAACTTAATAGCATATGCATCCAGTGGTACTGAGATAGTCCTGAGCCAGTGTATAGCAATAATATTGTAGTTATATTTGCATGGACTTTTTTTGTATTCCTTTCTATAATCTTTAATACAACTCAGAGTTGTATTACCTTTTTTTGAAAGTATTGCTGATTAAGAGTTGTTTTGTTTTCAGTACATGAGATGAGGAGATTGTATTTTGACAGCTCAGATGAATATATAGCAGTAAAATATAAATGCTTTCTATTTTATATATCTGTGTTGAGAAATTGTTTTCATGGTTTGCAACTTCATGTATTTTGGGGTTGAAGTATTCTGTTTTATAACTTTTTAGAATAGCATTTGAATATTTGTTAAAGAAACAGGGAAGTGATTGAACTGGTTCTGCATTGTGTTTGTTCATAATAATTGTATTGCAGACTAACTACATTGTTAACAGGGGAGTTAATTTCTCTTATTAGAGATGGCATGTTTTGGTTTGGAAGGTAAATTACAAGTGTGTGGGGGGAAGGTTAATTTCTTTCAACAAAAAGCTGAGATGTCTTTGTTTAGAAGGTAAGCATATGTATGTTCTGGAAGAAACTGATATGACACACATGTAGTCTCATCTCTTTAGAGACCAGCAAGCTGTTGATTGGCCTTCAACAAGATAAATAACTATCTGCCTAGAAACACGTTGTTTTTCAATATTAGACTATTAAACTGTTCTCCCTACAGTTGGATCTCATTTTATAGCTTTGCTTTTTACATATTTCTGAAGCAAGCCTTCCTGACTTCCTTCCATATGATTATTGTTTTCTTTAGATTTCAAGTATATGATCTGTAAGAATGGATATTCTTTTGGAGCCTGTTGTGTAACTGTAGGCTGTTTTATGTGGTGGTTCAATGAAGAGTTAGAGTACTGATCTACAGTCTCTCATTTATATAGTTTTGATATTAGAAAAGTAAGTAATCTCATTTTTGTGTTGATGCGCATGTACGGTATACTGCTATGCATATGCTTGTACACACACTTTTAAATAAGTTTGTATATATCTGTAGTACAGATTCCTATTGGTGTCCTGTAATTCTGAGACAAAAAAGGTTACTTACTTATTTTAGATCTCTTTATTCTGTTGTAAATGACAGTATTGTTATAAACATAGAGCAGTTCTGCAGTGGTTGAGGGGCTGTGTAATCAGGATACTGCTTAATGATTTATGAGGAAAGGTGCATTATGCTTTATCTTATAAGAAAGCACTGAATCAGTAACAGATATAATATGGTGCTGGTGAAGTGTATTGGTGAATGAGAATCGTTGGAAACTCATTTCCTTCCATTTTCCATAACCTTTCAGATGTTGTTGCAGCAAGCTGCATCTCCATTGCTGTCTGCAGTCACAGGGGGTTCTTGTTTTGTTATGTTTTCCTTAATGTGTATCTGTGAAATAGCATGGATTCTGACAAGTCCTTTTACACTAGACTGTGCAGATCTCTTAGAGTTGTAAGCACTTGATGAGAGATAGCAATATAGAGCACAAAATGGTAGTTTGTGCATGCTGATGCATTCACCCCTGGAGTTCAATGGTTTGGTGCTTTGTCTGTTATATTTTCTATTTTTTTAATGGGGCTTTGATATGGTGTTAGGGTAATTTTACATAATTCTCTCTGGATATGTTGATTGTTAATTTGGGAATATTTACATTGTATGAAAATATGGGTTGTGAGTCTAAATTTTACATATTACTGAATAGAGGTACTCTGATGCCATTACAGAGACTGTGAAATAGAAACTTTAAATAGGTAGATCTTCTCTTCTCTAAATTAAGAGGGCTAATTGAAATCTGAGCCATCTATTCAACTTCTCCTCATGCAGCAGCATGTCTTACATATGTGTGCCTTTTGGTGGAGGAGGGGGTCTCAGCATTTTTTTTTTTTTCATCAGTGTGTTAATTATATAGGTTAGCTCTTCATATTGCAAGCTGTAAACACTTAAGGATATACATATGGTCTATGGTCTGTCAAGACTGTTAAGACACTGATTGGGTGAGGTGTAGTGATGTAGTTGGATGTTTGAGATCACTACTGCTTGAACTTTTCATATTGCACATATTTCTCACAGATTGTAATTAGAGTAAGATACCATCCTCTCTAGATAAAATACCTATGAACGTTATCCTTTCAGCTAATTGTATTTAATTAAAGCAGTGTATATGTACAATATACCAACTTTGATTGGGTATACAGCAAACTATCAGATACAGTCAGTCATAAACGTATGACTTATAAATTGTAAATAAATGTATGGAAATGTTTTACTTAGTTATTCAAAAGTAGTGTATACCTTTATATACAAGCAATATAATGTCTGAATACTATAGACTGTATGCAATTGGCATAATAGTGGAAGCAAATAAAATTAGTTCTTTTAAAGAGCTAAACACAGCTATGAGAAAAAAGTCATGCTATTATCTTAACTTTAATGAATGTATGTGCAAGTTTAGTACATAAAGTTAAATGCAAAAGGGATTTAGAACTGATATAAGCTTTGAATGTTGGGGTTTTATGTTTTATTAACTCTTCTGATTTTTTTTCAGCTTGATAAAGAGAGGAAGTTACACAATTCATGTAATCAATTTGGTCATACATATAAATATGTTTTGTGTATTAGGTCTTAATATTACAGTTATGAATTACATATCTGATGTAAATACATATTTCCCTATTTATTTATTCTAGTTTCTTATGCATTAGATCTTCTGAAAACATTTCAAAAATCTTAGATGAACAAATATAGAATGTTATTTTCCTTCAAGGTAGGAAAACATGTTTTAAGAATGGAATAAATATGTGTTGTTAATAAATGAGTGATATAATCATATTAATTGTAAATATAATATTGTAATAATAATTGTAAATATATAATAGAGGTTATAACATTATAATATAGTAGTTAAAACTAAAGTTGTTATCTATCTGATAGGTGATATTACTTATAACTTTAGTTAAACAGTTCTTTACTTATGTTGATTAGAATCATACGATTTATAATAAGGGTGTGCATTGCTTATGTATTATTAAGTAGAGTAATAAAGTTGTTAGTGAGAGGTTTGTGTGATTTTTTTTATCAAATCAGGATTTTGTATTCCAATTTAGAGAATAAGTACATTTTTAGTACAGATGTTTTAGTAATAATATGTGTTTTTCTCCCTAACAAGATGTAGTAATGATAGATCTGTGTGTATTGTACTGAATCATACTATATTAATTCTTAAAACATTTGTTCAAAAAGATGCAAGTATACAAATGTCTTCCATTAAATATTAATGGCTTAAATAACCCATTAAAGAGGGGTAGTTTAAATAGGTACTTAAAATTACACTATATATATATATATATATATATATATATATATATATATATATATATATATTATAAGAAGCTAATTTATTGACCAAGGCTTTAGACAGGTTGTTAATAAAAGATTATTCTGTTTTAGTGGGTTCTCTTTCATTTCAAAAAGAAGAGGTATACTTATTATCTGGAAGAAATCATTAGATATGCCTAAAATAGTTGGTACCTATTCTGATAAGAATGGTATGCTGGGATTGGTAATAGTAGAGTTAAATAAAAAAAATACACTTTCATTAATACCTATTGGATTCCTGGAATAGGATCTAAAATATCTAAGAAATGTTTAGTTATTATAACACTATCTACAAAAGGAGAAATGTTGATAGCTGGAGACGTTAGCAGTATCCTATCAAATAAGGACACTACTTATTACAAAAAACTCAGGCTATCTTCAGTAGCTAAACATTTAAATCATTTTATAAACTCAATGAATATAAGAGATATTTTTGACTTAAGACTAGCAAGTTCTCTAGATTAGACACATTATTCTTTTAGATTTGGAACCTAAACGAATAATGATAACATTTTTACATCTAATTTTCTTTATTATAAAATAGAGGATGTATTGATAGTTTTCTGTCCTTTGACTGACCACAATGCAATTACTTTTACTATAATATTAAGTACAAATAATTGAATCTATTGTTAAAGACTTCCTGCATATATAATTAAAATAAAAGGCTTCAGTGATTTTTTTTTTAAATGAATTAAATCAATGTATGGAATTTAATAATAATGGTAAGATTACTGATGCAATTTTATGTGATATGTTAAAAGTTTATTTATATGGTAGAATTAAGAATCAGTACACACACACACACACACACACATATATATATATATATATATATATATATATATATATATATATATATGTAAAAGAAAGGAATGGTACAAAAAGTTGAATGTTCTGCAATCTGATAATTATAAATTAAAATTAATTTTAAACCCCAATGATAGATCTCCAAATATAGAGTTGAAAAATCTAAACCAGAAATATTTAGAAATATTACACCATAAGATTTTAATTAATTTGGAAAAATCTGAATTACAGGCACATTCAATAAATCCTAAATGTATACAAAGAATAGCCATTAGGTCAAAAATATAAAAAAAATAAGTCATATTAAAGAGATTGTTTATAAAGTGGGGAATGAAAATATAAGAATAACTGATTTAAAAGTCATATTAGAATGTTTCAGTAAATATTATGAAAAGCACTAATGAAATCTAGAACAGGCTAGATAATAGTAGCTTAATTGATATTGTTTGAAGAAAACCATACAGTATACATTAACTAAAGAACAGAAAATTAAAACTGATAAGTAATTTTCATTTAGAAAATCAAAAGATCAAATTAAAAACCTTAAAACTAACAAAGCTCTAGGACTAGATGGTATAATACCTAAGTTACAGAAACTATTTCCAGCTAGTGTTTTAAAAATGTTATTAAATATTTTTGAAGAAAGTTATTTCCTATAACTTAATCAAATGGATGCTTAAAATCTTTTAATTAAAATGCAAGATCCCAAAAATAGTAATTTAACATTTTGCCATCTGTTTCTTAATGGAAATAATGTTCAATCAGCTGATTGTCTTTGGGCAAGACATAGTCTAGAAAAAGTAGCTCGTTAGATATACAAATTTGTAAGGAATATATTTTTGATAAAATAAATGTATAATTAGATTATCAAACCAAAATTATTCTAAACATTTTAGATCTTCTTTCAAACATTAATAGTAATCCATCTAAAAATAAGTCATAGTTATCAATAATACATACGATTATAAGAACTGCATTTGTTACTTCTGATTTGTGAATTTGGAGTTACTCAACAAAAAATAATAATGAAGTTATTTCCAAAGTAAATAACAATATTCTTAAACTCTGCAGGGAAATCAGCATATTCACTGTATTGGAAAATTTATACATGGAAGTTTCTATATAGAGCTTTTTAAATACCTTATAAAGTTACATTAGTATATAAATCAGGAAAGATAAAGTGTTGGAGGTGTAGTGAAGTTTTTGATTCAAATTGGATTCACATCATAATCAAATGTAAGATAATGTCTTCTTTTTGGATAGACTTTAGAAACTTTTCTCAAGCACTGTGGTCAGATAATTGCATTATTACTGATTCTTTGATATTATTTAATGCCACAATCCCAGATTGTATACTAGCATCACAAATACCTCATATGTGATCTATACTAGCTATAGCTAGGAACGTCATTAATAAAAATAGGAAATCTAAATCTACCTACACTTTTACTGGATTAGTTTGTTTATCTACAGTAAGTCTGTATATAAAAAATAATTGTCAACTATAAAAATGACAACTATAAGTGTCACTCATCGATCATATCCTGGCAAAATCTAAATTATTTACTGGAAAAGTATTAAAGGTTTAGTATACAAATGAATCTCTTGTTATAGACTTTTGTAAATAGTTATCTATTTGTTTAGTCATGAATTGTTTGACATTTTAAAATCACATAAAAAGTAAAAAGAAAAATCTCAGGAAGGGATTTGTGCCTGGACCTGATGGTTTTACCTCTGATTTCTACAAATTCTTTCAAGATCAGTTAGTTACTATCTTATTACCTGCATTTGAATATAAGTATTAATTATATATCTAATTTATACCTAAATAGAGCAAAATCTATATTAATCCCTAAAACCGCAAATGAACCTCATAAAATTAACAATTGCAGGCCCACTGCTCTAATCAACATTGACCTCAAAATATATGCTACTGTGTTTGCCAGCAAATTGAAACTTGTTATGTCTACTTTAATTTCTTATTTCCAATCTGGGTTCCTACACTCATGACAAACATCAGATAAAACTATAACTTATGAGTCACTTCAACTTCTCAAAAACAATTTCAGAATCAAATTCATACTGTATCATCAGATGCGTCTAAAGCTTTTGACTAAATAAATATCACTTTTCTTTTCACCATTCTATCTGAATTTGGATTTCCACCTGAACTTATACAATTCAAGATTCTTTATTCTAGTTCACCAAACCAATAAAGAAATCTTTTTTACCATCTTCCTCAAAATAGAGTGTGTCAAGGATGTCCTCTTTCTCCCTTTCTATTCAACATTTGTATGACTCTCTTATTTCTCTTTGACTCTATCTATTTTTCATGCCCCACAATCCATATTAATTTAAAACACCATTCATAGCATTTGCTGATGATGCTATCTGCCTAAGTCTTCAAAATATTGACATCCCTACAATCCTAGATGTCATCCAAAAATTCTCAAGTTTTGCCAACTATAACTTACATTTATAAAACCTTTACTGTTTTCACAGATTAGCAAAGACTAACTACCATGTTGACTTTTCATATCTTGATGGTCTTCCTATCAAAAAATTCTAACAAATATGTATGAAATAATTTTTCCTCTCCTTCTACTTGCAACTACAAAAATATTCATCAAACATGGCTAAAATAACAGATATATGGTAACTATAACACTTTTTATTCCTATCCAAAGCTGTGTTAATCAAAATGAACATTTCTGCAAGAATTCTATTCTTCATTATGTCTACTATCCATTTAGTTGCAAATAACTCTTTAATTTAATTTATATTCAACTCAGCAAATTAATATGTCACCCTAAATCAACAAAAATATAGTATACCAACATGATGATAAAATTCAAGGAGGTATAAGCCTTTGGGACTTTTATCTAATTACAAGAGCTTCTTGTCTTCTGAGACCAGTTAACTGCAAGATCAATAACAATCAAGGGAGCCCTGCTTGGTTAATCTTGTGGCATTAAACCATTTATCCTACAACTGTAATCCTGATTTTTTACATCACAAGCCATTAAAAAAACATACAATTGACAAAACTTTGAAAGCTTACATTGATCATTTTTGGAAATTAACCTTTTACGTTTAGAAAAGAATGCATTGACTTTTCATCTCATTTATAACAACCCCAATATTTTATTAAATGCACCAACTGATTTGTCTAATTTTCCATTATTAAAATGTAGTCTATTCTGTGACTTTACAGGTTAAGAATCCAAATCAATCACCAATTTTCTCCATCACCTAAAACTTATGAAAGGCTACTTATCTATCATCAACATAATATACAATAACAAAATTAATTTTTAAACACCAGCAAACCCAAATTGATCATCACTATTAATTGATTCAAGCCTTATTAGCACCAAAAGCCATTTCACTAACCTAAAAAAAATGTTGCTAATTTATCTGAACATTAGGCACATTCCTTTAAAATAAAATCCTTTAACCTTCATTTATTATAACAATGCTTATCATACTCCAGTCAAAATCTCTCCCTCCTACTCCTCTCTTTCTAGCAATTGCACTGCATGTGGCTTGCAAGAGGCTGATATGTTTCATATTTTTTGGAAGTACAGATTCACTAAAACTCTTTGGTCAATAGCAGAAAACAAAATTCAATTTTACCTGAGTTACCTCCTCTATCTTTGTATTTTAACTATACCTCTACCAAAGACAAAATCTTTAATCCAAAATTCACATTTTTTTCCATTATCAACTATTACATTGCAACCAAGTGGAAATCTTTACAACAATAAACTGGTCTGAATTTATTAACATCTATCAAATGCTATCATGTTTTCAAATTCATTCCCAAACTGAATCAGAAATCAAATTCTACAATGAACTCTTGGGAATTAGCTCCAACATCTTACTATGATCTTTTCTTCTACAAACTATAATCTCATCTTTCTTTTATTTACTTGAGAGTCAGCCTTCTTCTGTCAATTAGATCTTAAAGCATGCTTTTAAGGACTGTTATGATTTGTAAATACTTCCAATTTGTTTTGTTTCATAGTTACAAGTTGTTGTTTATACTTGTTATTGTCATTTATGTTTATTTGCTGATCTTCTTAAACTGATAAACAAGTAAAGCTTCTCACAAGTGCAGTTCTCAGCAATGAGCAAACACTACAATACTAAGTATCAAATTACACAGTTAAACTGCCAGTAAATCTTTTTATGTGCATTTACCAACAATCAGCAAATAGTACAATGCATGGGAACTTGAAGTTATTTACAGTGTAAAAATTTGCAGATAAAGCAGCTAAATTAAGTGCAAAACTGTAAAATAAATCTTTTATCTGTAAAGGATGCCACAGGTTTTATTCAGTATGCTCTCACAGTAAGACAAGGATGCTAAGCAGGTGGAAGCTTTGTGAAAATGATAATGTGTAGTAAGGAATTCAGCTAAAGAGCAGAACTTGTTTGCTGAGTGGGTTAACTATTATAGTGCTATGCAAAACAGTGGGTGGGAAAAGTATTCATTGGCTTACATAACTGAAAATACCAACCAAAGAGGAGAGAGGGACTTTGCTAGTCAGATTACCATAAGAGGTACAAGCAGGAGACAGTGGCTTTTAAAATGACAACAGCAAAATGGTGGGAGCATTTGGAGAAAAAATTTCAAGCTGATGTAAGATGCCAGACAAACCAGATACTACAGTTTGTTGTCCAGAGTATATCAGGTCAGCACATGAGCCAAAATTGCAAAGAAACTTTTTTGGCCTAGTGATATGCTGTCTTAATTGAACAAAGACCAGGAAAGCATCTGATCAGTAAAACAGATCAGTACACACCAAAAAAACTAGGCCCAAGAGCCTTTACAAAGCAGCTAAGCTCCCACCAAGGCTGATTATAAATGCTATGGCCTCTGTCTCAGGTTAAGAACAAAAACAGTTTATGTACAGAAAATTCAAGCCCTCAGGAGTGAGTCTTCTACTCTACTCAATATCTGGTTTACAGAAAAAAGTCTTTCATGTAGACTTTCACCGCTCAACCTTTTCTAATCTAGGCATGGTGTTTTATGTTCTTCTTCCTGACTCATGTTGTAGATCGTATTTGCAACAGAACAGCTAAATTTCAGGTGTGAGTTGTTTTTCAGAGAAATGAGTCCTATGTCTCTGCATGCAGCCATTACTTATCTTCTGGAAGAATGATGACGATCAAAATAAGTCCATTGTAATTTTACTTGCATGCAGTTGCTAATTACTATTACATTTAACATTTGGAATTTTAATAAGAAAGTGGAGATTTCAAAGTTTCTCTTACAAAAATGTTTTATTCTCTAGGTGATTAAATGACTAAAGAATGTTGCCTACAGTTCCACATTAAACAGTTTCCTTATTAGAAATTGTGTCTGTTTCTGCCCTATCTCCATTAATTTTTCTTCATTATCTAGTTATTTATATACTATTAAATGTCATCTGTCTATCACATTAAGACATTTATTCATATAAATATAGACATTGCGTGGTGGAGTAGTGTCATATACTATACAAGAGGAAAAAATAACAGCTAGGTAAAAAGTACCTTTGCAGTGGAATTCTTAAATTTCAGAAGGCTAAATATGATTCAGGAATCTGATTCTGTCATTTAATAATTGCTACAAGTTCCAGAGCTAGTTATTTAACTTTGTCCAGTGAGATGTATTTTGCATCATTACTATCTGGTTTGGAGGTTTATAAGTATTTGACTAATTCTTAAACTTAGGACTGTTGTGTATATTCTTCTACTTTACACCTCTCAACTGTACCAGATTCCTCAGTATTTCCCAGTTTGGGGCTTAAAATAATAGGGCACCACAAATTCCTGAGTGGTCACTTTAAATGCTGATTTAATTTTCATTTGTATTTTCATTTTTTATACAAATACTCAAAGTCATCGACAGGCATATGCTATGTAAGTTAATGAGTACATGTATTATTTGGGTCTGTATTAGAACATCGAAGTTTCAAAACTTTGCATGTTCTAATATCGACCCCTATTCAGCGAAAGCTGAAAACATCAAACATATAGAACAGCGAATTTTTTCCTAGGGAAAAAAATTGCTGTTCCAAAACACATACACACAACACAAGTACACCAAACAAACATCAATCCACACACATACACCTAAAATATTACACCTAACCCTACACTAAACTATACACACACCACTAACTATCCACTTACCTTAACCCAACCATAACCCTAAGGTCAGTCACTATCGTACACTCACCTCACCCACGCCCTAACCCTAACTCACCTACCCCACCCTAACCCTCACGTCCACACAATCGCACACTTGCCTGACCTGCGCCCTAACCCTAACTCACCTAACCCACCTTAACCCTCACGTCCATACAATTGCACACATACCTAACCCGCACCCTAACCCTAACCAACATTAACCCACACTCAGTCGCACACTTACCTGAACCTGACTCATAACTTTCCACCACAGCACTGAAAATACCAAAGCAACAGAAATGTTCAACCAAATTCTTTCCCTAGGAAAAAATTTGGTTTTCTGTTGCTTTGATATTTTCAGCTTTCGCTGAATAGGGGTCGATATTAAAACATTCGAATTCATTTAAATTCATTTATTGGATTTGGAAACTGTCTTTCTTCATTTTATGGTGACTAGTAGCAGATCCTTAGTTTAATTTCCTAAAATTAAATTTATATGGGAACTCTAAAGGGACTACTGGTACTTTCTTCTGTTTATCTTTTTCCATGATTACCATTACTAAAGCCTTTTGGCATGGCCAGCAGAATTCAGAAGACAAGGTCCTATTGAGAACTAGAGTGACTGATAAATGGGTAACAGATTTATCAGGCAATATGATGAAGCATAGTAATCAGAGGCTGTAGCAAGATAGTCGACTGTAAACAAAGGTTGTTTTTTTATTTTTAATGATGCCCTAAAAAAATGAAGCTCAGGACAGCATCTTGTATGAGCCTCTTGTTTCTCTTTGTGCCAGCCCTTTAAGAAATAGCTTAAGTGTACCTAGACACTAATAGGTTTGTTCAATATTATATTAATGCAGTCTCTGTTAATTGAAGAGCTATATTGAAGTTATAGTAATTTCACTTTTCAATGCGGTGCTATATTTTCATTTATTATTCAGAATGTTGAACATGTAAGACACATAATCAATAGTGCTCATAATCACCACCCCTCCCCCTTTGTCTGGTTTCATTACACAACAACCTTTCTGTGTTAAAAGTATGAAAAAGTTCCTTTTCTTCTTTAGAAAAACTATTATTCATAATCTTCCTTGAATTCATCTTCTTAATATCATGTTCCACTAGTTCATCAAATGCTTTAAACACTGGATTAAGAGGTGGGTTAAAGACACTCTTTCTACTTAATTCAATGTTTGTATTGCTATTGCCCCTTAATAGATGTTTAGGATTTAATTTGCGTATAAACAGATTTAGGTCTATCAACGTATTCACTAATCTTAAAGGTCTAGCTGTCGTTAACTGGAACCCTTTTTAAAAATTTGAAATAATCTATGCTTATCTCTAGTTCTGTGGAATTAAATATACTGAAGTTCCCAAGTCTGTTCTGTATACCAGAATGTGAGACCACAATAGCTTCATCCATTGCACTACACTGATAATCCCTGTGAAAACTAGTTGGTTGGTAATTCCTTCCAAGTCCTCTTCCCCTTCCCCTTCCTACCCTGTTGAATACTGATTGTTGAACCCTCTGTTGTTTTTCAACCCCTGTTTCTGCGTTAACCACTCACTTCATTTCAGAAGGGGAAATTCTAAAGGGGAAGCTGAGAACTCTAAGTCATTCTTATTTTCCTCCCCTTAACCATTATTTAATATTACCACATTATCTTCAGCCCTCATATTAAATATGCCCTTTGGTGGGGGGTATGCTCTCCCCTCCCTATATTCAATTAAATATCTATGCATTTTTTCAACTTTTTGTTAAATACATTGTTACAGTGTATATCCACATCTTTAAATACACTGGAATAATTCAGTTTTTCAACATTGAATATCAAATCTGAAACAATTCTACCATGTAGAATATTAACTATATTCAACATTTTCTCTTTTTATACGCAAATTAAATCTTAACCACTTATTAAGGGGCAGTAGTAATACAAACATTGAATTAAGTAGAAAGAGTGTCTTTAACCAACCTCTTAACCCAGTGTTTAAAGTATTTGATGAATTAGTGGAACGTGATTTTAGGAAGATGAATTCAAAGAAGATTATGAATAATATTTTTTCTAGAGAAGAAAAAGAACTGGTTCATACTTTTAACACAGAAAGGTTGCTTTGTAATGAAACCAGACAAAGGGGGAGGGGTGGTGATTAAGGACACTATTGATTATGTGTCTTACATGTTTGACATTCTGAATAATTAATGAAAATACAGCATCATATCTAAAAATGAAATTACAATAGCTTATTCAAAAATAGATTTTTTTGTTAAAGACCATTTATTTAAAGGTACGATTGATAAAAAATGATATGAATTTTTGTATGTTCCAAATCAACTTATCCTGATAGTGTTTGGTATTCCGAAAACCCATAAAAATATAATCAAACCCCCATTTTGTCCCATTCTTACTGGGGCTGGAATAAAAACAGAACCATTAGCATTATATATAGACCATTGAAGAAAGTTGTGATTTTCTTGGAACATATATCAAAGGATTCTTGGGATTTTCTTAAAAAAATAACTAAAGGCAAATTTGATACAAAATTAGAGGTTGTAACTATTGATGCTACTGATTTATTCCAGAGGCTAGCACATATTGTAGGTTTGGAATGGTTGCAGGAAATTCTTACTGAATGTAAAATATCTGAAGAACAAACAAGTGAATTTGGTTTTAGAATATATGGAAACTATCCTGAAGAATAATTACATGCATTTTAGTGGGGAATATTACAAACAGGAACAAGGTGTAGCAATGGGGGACGCATGTGCCCCACTATATGCAAACTTGTTTTTGTACTACAGGGAGAATAATTTTAGTTTTAAAACCGAGTGGTTTAAGAACATTGTATATTACAGTAGGTTCCTGGATGATATTTGTCTTTTTTTGGAAGGGCCCTGAGGAAGGATTAAAGGAATTCTTGGTCTATATTAATGAGACCACTACCTTCCTTAATTTCACCCATATGGTGTCAAATGAAAGGATTAATTGTTTAGTTGTTACTATCTATAAAGATTATATTAGTAATATTTTTCAGCCAAAGATATTCCAAAAGGATGTGTTCTCAAATTCATACCTACATTATAATAGTGAACATCCATATTTTCAGAAGAAAGGAATTATCAAGAGTCAAGTAATCAGGGCTTCTACCAAGTGTGGGAATTAAACCTACAGCCTTGTGTACCAAAGGTGAGTGTGCTACCCATTGCTCTACTGATACTGCTGAGCTTCTGGCTAGTTCGTTTAAATTCATTTATTGGATTGGAAACTGTCTTTCTTCATTTTAAGGTGACTAGTAGCAGATCCTTTGTTTAATTTCCTAAAATTAAATTTATTTGGGAACTCTAAAGGGACTACTGGTACTTTCTAATGTTTACCTTTTTCCATGACTACCATTACTATAGCCTTTTGGTATGGCCAGCAGAATTCAGAAGACAAGGTCCTATTGAGAACAAGAGTGACTGATAAATGGGTTACAGATTTATCAGGCAATATGATGGTACAAAGTATTCAGAGGCTATAGCAAGACGGTCTACTGTAGACAAATGTCCTGTTTTTTTTCTTTTTAATTATGCCGTAAAAGAATGAAGCTCAGGACAACATCTTTTATGAGCCCCTTGTTTCTCTTTGTGTCAGCCCTGTACCCAGCCACTAATAGGTTTGTTCAGTATTATATTAATGCAGACTCTGTTAATTGAAGAGCTGTTACTTTGCTGTTATGGGCATATTCACTCATTGAATTTCTGGCATTTATACTGTGCTTACAGATAGTGAAACAGACTGTAATTCTTATTACCACAATCCCTACATTGGGGACAATCTTAATTTCTATAGCAGCAGTTTCAGTTGTTAGTCACTCATTATGCCTTGTAACAACTTGGAGTATGGCACAAATTACAGTACAGTCTGGTACCTGACTACCAATTGATGTACCCCAAGGTTTGAGTCATACTTCTCAACCTCTTAGAGCAAGAAATCTGGACAAAGCCATATATAAAAGTGGGACAAAGGCCCAAAAATAGGGACACATTTTAACTATTGCTCTTACAAACTTAGAAAAGTGATAGAATAACAGGTTTTGCATTAGCATGAATTTTTAGAATAATATGAAGTCTGAAACTCAAATGTTTGTCATTATTTTCTAACTTCAGTCTTTAAGGATTTGCCACTAATTTGCCAGAAAACCACAATTTTATGAAAAATGGACCAAAAGTATGAGGCAAAAATATGGACATTCTGTGACAATCTGTACAGTTGAGAGGTATGGTTTGAGTAATGGTTTAGACAACAGTTTGACTGATGTAGCACATTTAATGCATGCTTGCATGCTGCATCTGGACTATGGCCAGCAGGAGCTGTTTATGGTGAATGGTTTATGTTAATGTTATTAAGCAAACCAAACTAAAATCAGAGCATCAAACAACTAAAACTGGTCAAAGGAAAAGTACAAGACCACAAGTTGTGCCATCTGATATCCACATATTGATACTGACATCAGTGGCTTTCCATACCAAATTTCTCGGTTTTGTGTGTGTGTGTGTGTGTGTGTGTGTGTGTGTGTGTGTGTGTGTGTGTGTTGCAAGTCTGCAAGCTGTGCCATCTGTCGATACTGACAACAACAGTGGCTTACTGTACCAAATTCCTCAGTTGTGTGTGACCCACATATTGATATTGACAACAACAGTGGCTTTCCTTAGATATAAGTGTTGGTTAGGGTTACCAACACTCAAACCCTGTACCTTACGTACAAGAAGCAAGGGCCTAAATTTTCTACCCATACCACCACTTGTGATTTAAGGAGTTAAGTCCCTAGTTCTCACCTGTCTGGAATGTTTGGCTCATACTTTTGGTCTGTTCCTCTTAAAACTTGTGCTTTTCGGGCAAAACAGTGAGAAGTGACTTCACTAATAATGACAGCCATCTAAGTTTCAGTCTTCCTGTCTTTCAGGAAACACATGGTAACACAAAAGATTTTATTCTAGCGACTTTCTAAGATTATGCAAGCAATGTTTAAAATGTGTCCCTGGTTTTGGGCCTCTGTCACCCTCCCAATAAATATTGTTTTTTTTTCACAGTTCTTGTGCTACGTTGTTCTTAAGAGGAAAGAAGTTTAGTGCTGCTTGTGCCACATTTGTTTGTGCTGTCAGTAGCACAACAGGTAGCAAACTTGCTCTTGATGCAGAAGGTTGTGGGCTCTACTCCCATAGTATATCATTGGGTTGCTGGTGCTGTACTTTTAATAGACTGGATGCTGCAGTCCTGAGAATATCCTCTTTGGCGGAGATACCTAGTAACTTTGAACCTGTTATCACGTTGCCATCCATTCCTTATTGCAATATTACTAGCTTATCATTTTGTTAATGCAACATAGGCAATTTATTCTTCAAGGACAACAGATACTTTATTTGCAGATGATCATTTTTAAAAAAAACAGCTAAAGGCAATGTTAGTTCATGAGCCTAAATGTAAATGTTTCAAAGGTAATGTTTTATATGGATTGTTCTGCAAAAGATTGCTTAAATATTTTCCATAAAAATATTGTTTCATTTGTGAGACTGAGTGGAGTGCATCTAAAAGCTAGTGGGCACCACAACTGTAATAGTAGAGGTGTGGTATACTTGATTACTTGTGATGCATGCCCTAGTTTTTATATAGGAAACGTGTATGAACATTTATATGATATATCCCAGAAAAAGGAAACTAATGCATTGTATGAACATTATAAAGATTGCAGAGATAGTAGATTTATATTCTGTGTTGTAGAACAGGTGTTACAAGATCCAAGGGGTGGACACTGGGAGGCCAGATTAGAGTATAAAAAGTTGTTCTGGCAGCTAAAGTTAGACGCAGCCAAAGCCCTGGGTTTAAATGAGAATATCAGTATTAATAGTGTTCTTATGTCGAGGGCAGTGAAATTAAATAATATTCGGCATTTTTTCAGCAGTTCATTGTAAGTTAAATATGTATTTCTGAGCACAAAATATTAAAGAAGACTTTATTGTACTTTAGTTAGCAATTTAATAATAATTTTTAAATATTTAGTGTATGCTATAATACAAGTGAAATCTTTCAGAGATTTATAATAAGGGTTGTTTCCCTTTCAATTGGAAGGAGGCAGTGTTTTTAAGAAAGAAGTTATGGGATTGGTACAACATACATTTAAAAGTATTGTATTTTTACATGTACATTGTTCTAATGAAACCTGGGAGATTTCTGGGTGAAAATGCTTAACTTGTTGTTCTACTATTATTAAAGGAGTTTGTTTATTCTCTCTGTGGAGCCTACTTGTGCTCTTTCATGTGCCTTTGTCCAGATGTTTTATGATTTCAAGTTGAGGGGTATGGCAGCTTATAAGAATTAAAGTATTACAATTCATTGTGTTTCTGTTATTGTCTGCTTCTTTGTGGCAGATATTAATGTGTGTTGAATACTGCATCACCATATGTGCTGACATTAATGTTTGTGGATGAATGGATATGGTATAATTATCCACAAATATTGTGCACAAAGGAGGATCAAGGCAGAAGCCAGAGCTTGCACTAAACAAAAATTAGTGTATTTAAAATAAAAAATGAAGCACCGAGTGCTTTTATCACACACACTTCCTTGGACTTCATCAGAGCACATAGATAACTAATCAACTTCCTTTTATAAACTTAGTGACATTATTTTCAGAAAACACTTAAAGGTCCTTAAAGGTATACCTGCCCCTTTTTGTAATTTCTTAAGTTTCTATTGCAATAAACCAGTTGTGCACATTAGTTGCAATACCAAACTTAAAATTCAACTCATCACTTGTCTGACAGTAATTTAGTTGAATTAAAAATATGAATAATACAATATATTAATAATTAATGAGTAGTAAATGTTAATGCTAAAGATTTCTATTATCTTTGTAATAAAATACTAGATAGTTCACAGAATAAAATCCAAAATAAAAATAAAATTCATTAAAACTTTTCCAATTTTTACTGAAGTACAGGTCTAACAGACATATTCATTTAGCCCACAGTATATGATGGTGTTCAACCTGAGTTTTCTGAGAAGCTATCTGTATTCCAGTTTGGTCACCCATGCCCCTCACCTTGGGTCCCTAAGTACTTTTTGAGCATACTAAATAATCAAAACATTTGAAAATTAGTACAATTTAATGACTGTTCATATAGTGTGTTGGAATTTTTCTTAGGTTTGTCATAATTATGCTCATAGATTCTCTTTCCAAGCAGTCATTTATTTTTGCCAACATAAAAACCCAGCAATCATGAGCATATTGCCACTTAAGCAATCCCAGGTGTTAAGAGGGTCCCTTTGGTAGTGTTAGGTTGTGCCTAGATTATCCTCAAGTGGTGCTTTTTCACCTTTGAATATATATGGGCATGGTTTACAAAAAACATACTTGTTAGTGCCTTTCTTTAATCCTTGGTTAATAAACTCTAGTTATCTAGCTCTGTTCAAATAGTCACTTAACATTATTTGCCATCTTATAAACAAAAAATATTTTTTTCACTCACCGTTTTGAACACTAAGTTGTTACCATACCTCTCAATTGTCCAGATTATCACAGAATGTCCCGATTTTTGGCTCATACTTTTGTTTTTTTTCCTAATAAAATTTGTGCTTTGCTGGCAAATCACTGGCATGATCTGAGGACTGAAGTCTCTAAATAATGACATTCATTTGAGTTTCAGACTTCAAATCCTTCAGAAAATACATGTTAAAATAAATCCTGTTATTCTAGCAACTTTCTAAGTTTATAAGAGCAATATTTAAAATGTGTCCCTATTTTTGGGTCTTTGTTCCCCCATTTTATTGGATTTTATCCAGATTTCTTTCACTAAGAGGTTGAGAGGTATAGTTGTTACCTTTCATAATTTTCCAGTTTTACTCTAAAATGTTTTCAATATCCTTTTCTCCCTCGCTATATTGAACCACAAAAGCTCTTTCAAATTTGACCCCTTTTGTTTCACTCAGTTGTTTACCCGTACTTTTACCTATACTTAGCCCATCACAGAAAAGGGATTTATATCTATCGCCCCATTTTTCAGTTATTTTGTTAGTAATTGTTTTCACAGAATTATAGGTTCCTAGGCTAGTACTAGGCTAACTGCCCTTGTGAGTCATTTTTTTTAAGCCTAGCCAGTTATCCCCTGTGAGATTCAAACCCTGTACCTTGTGTTTGTAAGGTAAACACCTTAACCATTAGGCCAGCTTCCCAACTATTTGGGTAGCCCCTCTCAATAAATTTGTCCATCAATTTCTTCATTTCATTTACCAAAAAATCAAATGTGGATGTCATCCAAGCCATTTTGACATGTTGTCATTTGATAAACATCTCTTGTAACTGAAAGTATTTGAAATAAGTAGTGTTAATATGCATTACTAAAAACTGATTGTCTGTATATAGTAGATGTAAAACCAATTTCTGAGTGTATAAAAGTGGTGTCAAGACAGTTAACTGAATTTCTGTTAAATGTGAATGTAAACTTCAAGAACTTAATTGTACTATTTAAATATTCAACAAATTTGTGTACTAATGTTTCTAGGCACTCTAAATAACAATGTCATCCAAAAAGTGCAAATACAACCTACAGTACTTGAAAAAGTTGGAATTAAATTTAAATGTTTTTCTCAAGCATATTGTACCCACAATTATTATTTACTGGGTCATATAAATATGGGGAGATTCCTCAAGATTGGAGACATGTGCCTATTCCTGTCTTTAAGGGAAAGAGGAGTAGGACAATCTCAAAGTGATATAGACCCTTAAGTCTACTTTCATATTGTGGAAAAATAATGGAGAAGGCAATAACAGATAAGTTATTACCAGAACTGAATAGATTGGGACTTGAAACCATATATCAGTATGCATATGCTGAAATTAGATTTATTACCACATGTTACATGATGTTCTATAACAATATTATAACAGCTATGAATGAAAAATTGAAATGTGATGTAATTTCTATACATTTAACTTCAGCATTTGACAGGGTCATACACAAAAGACTGATTAATAAATTAGAACTGGGTGTCAATGTACACTTAATAAGATGGATAGCTGCATGGCTTATAAATAGGACATGGTGAGTATCATACAGCAACTGGACAGGTGAAATTGTTGGTTACAGTCGGGGTGTCCCACAGGGCTCTGTCCTAGGCCCTTACTTATTTAAATTGTGTCTTTCAGACCTAAAATTTTCATCTGAGGTGTTCTACAGTCTATAGGAAGATGACCTGAAATCGGATAAACTGATTAGATGTGCTAGAGATAAGGCATGTCTGCAAAAGAACTTGACTAAATTGACCATTCGGGCACAGGAGGATAATATGCTGATAAATTAATCAAAAACAAAGCATATGAAATTTTGGAAACAAAAATTGAAAGGTGACTATTTAATACAGCACACAGTGATTGAAACCATAGATTTATTTAAGGACCTGGGTATACAGATAGATCAAACTTTGAGTTTTTCTAATCATATCAACCAAATAGTTAATGATATTTATAGAACTATAGGCTGACTAAAAAATATTATAAAGTCTACGAAATCAGAAATGATGACATCAGGATTTTTTAGTTACATTAGACCCAAACTTGAATATGGAATAACAATATGCAAACCTTATAAGAAAACAAGCATTAGTAAACTTGAAAGATTACAGTGGAAATATACCAAGGGCATCCATGGATGTAAAAATTTAAGTTATTATGAAAGACTAAAATATCTTAAGTTGTGTTGTGCTTCTTATACTTATCTAAGAGGAGATCTTATTCAGGTATAGAGGGCATTTATAGACAACTAATTCTGAGAATGTTTGGGGTTATCAAAAAGTACTAGAGAATCATCAGACAGCCTATGTAGAAGATTCTATGGGAATGAGAAGTGCACTAATTGGTTGCTGATGCATGAACAGACTATCAAATTACATTAAAGCAAGTACTGGTTTAGATATGTTTAAGAACAGCCTAGATACTTACTATGGGGACAAGTGTTTTGGTATATTGGCAGGCTAGAAAGGCATTAATGCCCATGCTTGAAATATATGTATGTATGCATGTATGTAAATTTGCATAGATGGGGGCACATGCAGTGTAATTGCTACACTTTTTTGTCTGAATATCTCACCTTAGAAATACAAAAAAATGTTGTCTAATACAATGGAAGTACAATCTATAATCAAGTTGATTTCACTTATACTGGGGAAGTTCAAGCCAACAGACTAGCATTAAATAATCTCAGCCCATTTTCCTTTAGAATGCAAGTGAATAAATCTAAACAAACCAAGAAGAAACTTTGCAGTTTGGAGAGCGTGATGTTCACTTCCTAAATTATATTATTCACTTAGTTCATTTAATAAAAATCGAAGTGTAAAATATAATTGTAAAATACGTGTGAAAAAATTATCAAATAGAAAATAATAGATAGTCCACAGTTAACTTAAAAATGGAATATGCTTTAATGAAATATCCTTTATTTATTTTTCAATAAAGAATATTTCATTTTTAAATGAACATATAGAATCCTTCACAATGGTGAATGTGAATATCCCCATCACTTAATCTTTCAATGTTTGTTTTAGAATAGCCATGAACGGATTCTCACAATGGTCAAAACTAAAAACTCAGGGTGCATAATTTCAGCTAACCAGGTCAGAGTTGCTGCTGATTAGAGTACCCCTCTTTATAGAAAAAGAAAGTTGTTGGCTCCATATTTATGATAGTTCCAGGACCTGGGCTTTAAAGTCAACTTACATTTCCTGACTGTGTTTGCAATTTCGAAAGGGCTCACCCAAGCACATTTCTATATCCCTCTGGAAGCTGAGAGCTATCTACAGGTTATGCAGGTGGTACCACAAATATCATATGCTGTAGTTACACAATGAAATATTCAAGGTGCTACAAATAGTAAGAAGAGGGACAGATCAGCCTCTAATTCACCAAGAAAACAACCTCAGCATATATGAAGGTAAATGAAGGGGAACATACATCACACTTTCTCAACCTAGTTTTACAAGGTGAACTGATGGGGTTTCATAGTATTTATTTATTTATTTATTTCCAGTTTGATGACAGGGGAGGTCCCACTGGGCTCAAAGAGCCTGTTTTTAGTGGAGGCCAGGCGCGAAAAGCTCCAATAATACATAGTACAAGCTCCATAATATGAAGTACAATACATAGTGGAAACAGAAACAAACTAAGCAAATTTTACATACAAAATAGCAAAAACTAAACAAAAGTTAAACTCCAGCTTGGAGAAGGATATAAAGCATATTTACATGTTTAGTGGTTGAGAACAGTAGCACAAGGTTAAATTAATACAGAGGTTTAAATCATCTGAGAATGATATAGAAGTAACATTAGCATGAATGAGTTCTTTATGCATGAATATTTGCATGAGTTAAATTAATACAGAGGTTTACATCCTCTGAGAGTCGTATAGAGGTAGCATTAGCATGAAGGCAGTACATAGGGTTAATCAATAGTGTGTAAGGACGAACAAACTTTGTGTGTTATAAAGTATTTATCTATTAAGCAGTTTAGGTAGGTGGAGTGTAATTGCACTTCAATTTTTGGGAGAGGTAAGAATGCAGCTGGGTTTTGAAGTGTTCAGAGTTCTCAGAACTTCTTAGAGATGGAGGGAGAGAATTCCATTTTTTGGTGATGGAAAAGGATAAAAGCTGACCAGTGGGACGGTTTGGTTTATAAACAGAGATTAGATTTTGGTGGGTAGATCTTAGAGTTCTGTTTGGGGTGTATAATGTTAAGATGTTTGTTAGTGCTGGGCATATAGTTGCTTTGAAAATAAGCTTGAGAGTGGTGATGAGTTGGAGGCAGTCAAGGTAGTTTGGGAGGTCTAGCCATTGCAGCTGGTGGAGAGGTTTACAGTGGTGAGTGGAGTATTTGGAAGTGGTGGCAAACTTTCAGCTTTTATTGTAACAGGATTATAGGTTAGCCAAAATGGAGGAAGATAGGTTGATTAGTAAGGGAGCACCATACATTAGTGAAGGTAGTAAGAAGATAGTGGTGAGGGTCTGTCTTTTTGAGGGGGAGAGGAAGTGGTAATTTCTGCACAGCATGCCAAGTTTCTGATGAGTTTTCTTTATATTTAGCTGAATATGGGTATCATATTTTAGGTATTCATCAATAGTAACTCCAAGAAGTTTAGTAAAAGGAACAACTTCTATAGTGGAGTTGGCAAGGCTTGTAATCTTGAAAGAGGTTTTTTCTAGGTTGATAGATTTTGAGGGAAAGAATAGAAGGATCTTTGATTTGTTGGCATTCAAAGAGAGGTGATTTTGGAGCATCCAGTTCTCAGTAGATGAGAAGACAGTTTGAGTTTTTGTTTGGAACTCAGGGAGGTTTGATGTAGAGCAAACTAAAGTTGAGTCATCTGCATGTTGTACTATCTTAGTGTTAGGAATGGCTGCATGGAGATCATTAATGATGATATTGAAGAGCATAGGGCCAAAAATGGATCCCTGGGGTACCCCGGTTGGGGTGGGAAGGAAGGTTGAGGTGCCAGTCTTCCATTTTACTGCTTGAGATCTGTCAGTGAGGTAGCTGCTGAACCAGGTAATGGTGTTTGGTGAGAGGTTAAGATTGTAAAGGTGGTGAAGAAGATGGGTATGGGAGACTGTCGAAAGCCTTGGAGAGGTCAAGGAGGACTGTGGATGCAAGTTCTCCAGAGACACAGGCATGGTTTATGATGTCTAGAAAAGAGAGAAGAGCTTTCATTGTGCTATGTCAAGGATGGAACCCATGTTGTGTTAGGGTGAGGAGTTGGTTATCTGTAATGAATGGCATGAGCTGGAGGTGAAATAGGGGAGAGAATTGTTATGAGTCGGAAGTTGGAGATATTATTATTTTGCCTCCTTTATGGAGGGGTAGGATAAAGGCTGTGCCACAGTTTGGAGACATATGAATCTCGTATGGATCTGTTGATGAGTATGCTAATGGGGATGGTGATGCTGTCTGCTGCAATTCTTAAAAATAGTGAGGGGATATTGTCAGGGGCATTGGAGCAAGGCTTAAGCTTAGAGAGAAGTGTTTTTATATATAAGGTGAGGATGAGTTTGAGGTGGAATATGGGAGGTGAGTTTGGGGTGGAAGATTGGGCAGAGGGTTTGATTTGGGGGGAGGTGTTGTTGTTTGGGAATGTTTTAGTGAGTTCTTCTATAGAGTTAGTAAAGAAGGAGTTGAACAGAGTAGCTATTTCTGGGTCAGATTTACTAGTGTCAGGGCAAGAGTTGTTTTTGGTGCCTGGGTTGAGAAGTGAGTTGATGGATTTCCAGAATTGTTTGGGGGTTAGAGGAGTGGTTAGACTGGAGTTTGATATAGTATGCTTTTTTGTCTTGATGATACATTTTTTGGCTAAGTTGCGGAGTTGTTTATATTTAAGAAGGGTGTCAGGGTGCCTATTATGATGGTAGAGTTTCCAGGTCTTGTCCCTTTGTGGCATGAGTGTTTTGGTATCTTTACTAAGCCAAGGGACGGAATTGGTTTTTATACGTTTTATTCTTGGAGGGGCTTGGGAGTTAAGAGTTTCTAAGAATGTTGAGTTGAAGAATTTGACAGCACTGTCCAGAGGTAGAGTTTTTAGAGTGTTCCAATTTATCAGTTTGAGAGAATTGGAAAGAGTTGTAGGGTTAAAGTTGTTGAGATTTTGAGTATGGATATATTGGTGTAGATGAGGAGAGGAGAGGGTTGCTCTATGAATGAAGGTGGGTAAGTGATCACTGATAGTCTGGTAAGGTGTCAGTGTGGGAGATTTTGTTTGGGTGGCAGACAAGGATCCAGTCCAGTATGGAGCCTGGGGCTTATTTTTATTAGGTCTGTTTATAGCATTTGCGAGTTGAGTGAAATTACATAGATTGAAATGGTGGGGTTATTGGCAGTAATTTTGTTTCAGTCAATGTTCACATCTCCTAGGATGTATGTCTCAAGCTTGATATTATATGAGGCCCGTAGAAGAATTTCCTCAAGTGTGTTAATGTTGTTTAAAGGGGGGATATAGAGGGCTATAAGACAAATGCTTTTCTGACTATTTAGTTTGAGATTTCCTATGATTAGTTCAGTGTTGTTAAACTGTGGAATAGGATTTTGGTAGGGAGTGATAAAGAGTAGGCTAGAGTAGATTAAGGCTACTCCTCCACCCTTCTTTTTTATGCAGTCTTGTCTAAGTACTTGAAACCCAGGGGGTAATATTTCAGAGTCTGAAATGTTGGGTTTTAGCCATTTCTCAGGACAGCTGCTATATCAGGTTGGGTATGGGGTAGCCAAGCGTGGAAGTGGGCTAATTTGTTTCTTAGACTCTGGGTCTTGATGGTCAAGATCATAAGGTATTTAGGGTTGGTAGTATGGGTGGTAATGGGGGGAGATGGATTGCTGCTGGTACTAGGTCCTGGGTTGGGATGCATGTCTCCTGCTAGGCATAGGCAGTTAAATAGGAATGACAGCAGGGGTTTGGATTTGCTCCTAGAGTTTGGTGGGAGGTACAGTAGTGCTTTGGGAATATGATGTTTCATTGAGGAGGATAGGAGTTTTAGTTTAAAGCAGAGAGGTGGGTTTGGAAGCACTAGGGAGGATGATATAGTGTGGAAATGAGATGTGGCAGAGTTATGATGTGTGTTAGGGGTGATAATGGGGTGAAGAAGGCATAGGAAAGAAGGGGTAGTTTGTAAGAGGAATAGGACGTAGCATGGTAAAGAGGTATTATGAGTAGTAGGCTAAGGAAAATGATGAGAATGGTTTGAAGAGACATGGTGTGGTTTAGGTAATGGAATAGTTGGGGATTAGGTGTTGAGGATGTAATAGGATTATTGGTGACAATGAAGGAGGGAGAAGTATGGAAGTGTATCTACAGCTTTAATTAGTGAGGAAGTGAGAGTGGATTGAGTGAGACAGGGGGAGGGGACTTATGGCTAGATTAAGTGTAGGATCAATGGTGGTGGGTGGAAATTGGGGGTAGGGTAGGGGAGCTGAGTGAGCCCGCAGGGCAAATGGAGTGGGTAGAGCAAAGGAGAATGAAAAAGGCAAGACTGTGAAGAACAATCAGTGGTTAGGTAGGTAAGCCAGAGGTAAGGAAAGTATGGAGAATGTAGCACTTGTTTACTGTACTTGTTGTATGCATGACATAACAGAAGTCTCCAGCCAAATTCCTTGTAAGCATAACAGCATATTTAACAGCAAACAGTTTATGTAGTAAAAGCAGTCACAGCTTCAGTTAGTCCCTTAGACTATTGTGAGCATAACAACATATGTAACAGTAAACAGTTTCTGTAGTAAAAGCAATCACTACGTCAGTTAGATCCCTAGACTACATAAAGTTAGCTAAGTACTTCAGTTGGAAAACATAAACATGCTTGTTAAACCAGGTGCACCACAAACATTTGAGAAGAGCTTAAACACTTGCAGGCACTTACTTGCAGGTGTGCACACTGAAAAGTGTCTGGGGAAGCTTCCTCACCACGAGCAGGTCAAAAAACATTCAAAATAGCATCGCTCAAGGAGACCTACTAATATAAACTAGTTAATGTGCATGGGGGAGGAGGGAGATACAAAATGAGGGAAGGTATAACCATAAAAGCAGGTAGATATCTGGCCTGCCCCCTCACAGAAGACTGCAAAGAAAAGC
>NC_056735.1:1578179853-1578312353 GCF_019279795.1 Protopterus annectens
ACATATAATCACGGTTGAGTGCTTTCATCTGACAGAGCAGACTTCATCAGAACAATAAAACACAATTTTAAAACTCCATTATATAAACTTTTTGGCGCCAAAAAATACAAACAAATGCCATTTAAAATTTAAAAAGACAGTACTTAACTTAATACTTTGCACGTTCCTATACAACAACATTTCTCTGCATAAATAAAATCAACACGTTCCACATGTAAAAGAACATGTGGAATACCTTGAAACAACACAATGGTTAAAGTGCAATAAATGCTTGTTATTAATAATATCACAATAAAAACATCACATAAAAACACTACAATCTCTGATGCTACAATAATAAAATGATATAAAATAAAATAAAACATCTGCAAATTCCTTAATACCTTAATACCATATGAATCCTAAACCTGCATACCAAGAAAATCATGTATTTAATACATGTAGTTGATATTATTAATATGCAGGATAATATACAGAAAAAAACTACTAATAAGTTGAAACCATTGTAGGAAAAATGTAGCAAAAAATATAAATATCTAGAAGTTGCAAGGATACATAATACATCATGGATTATCTGTTGAAACATTTTATACTAATGCCGTTAAGCTAATTCCAAAAATGGCTTGATGGTGATGTAATCATTAATACCGGGTTTTCTAGTGGCATCAGTCAACATCTGCCATTTACTTTCTCTCATCGTTAATAGAGCTTTCCAATTACCCCCACGGGGGGAAATGTCCACTTAATCAATAATGGCAAACTTGAATTGGTGTATATCACCACTGTCTTTAATATGCCGATATAGAGCGTTGTTATTGTCTTTGACCTTGACACTATAAAAATGATCATATATGCGTCACTTAAACTGTCTCTCAGTTTTTCCTATATAAAAAGCGGTGCAAGCCGTGCATTTAGCCAAATAGACAATGTTTTTACTATTGCAATTCCCGGCTCAAAATCTAATGTAAGTCCTATTCACCTCATCTAGCTTACATCCTTCTGCTTCACTAATAGCATGACATTGTTTGCATGATCCACACTTTCTAGTAAAGTTTGATTGTATTGGTCTTGGTTATAACCTCCAACTGTCTCTTAATGCTCATGCCTGTTTTATTTACGAAACTAGGATGCTTACCAAGAATGGTTTTCACCTCCTCATCCACCATTAACAAGTTCCAGTGACCTCTAATGATGTTTTTAATATATTGTGTATAAGGAGAATATACCAAAACACATACCCTATTATTTCTTGTCCCATCGAACCTCAATGAACTATTATTCACATGTATAAATTCTCTTCCCAATAATGGGGGGTATTTCCTACCCCATTCTCTACTAACATAGTCTATCACATCTGTCAGTAATATATTGGGATATCCTCTGCTAAGAAACATTGACTTAATATATTCAAGTTCTTTCTTCATGATGTCTGTAGTGGATGACATACGGGCTGCCCTTATGCATTGCATTTTAAATACATTTTTTAAAACATGCCTAGGTTGGTCACTGGTAAATTCCAAATAATCATTGGAAAAGGTTTCCTTCCTGTAAATTTGTGATACAAATCCATGGTCCGAGTGACTAATGTAGGTGTCCAAATAAGCTATACCACACCCATTGACCTTGTGTGTAAATCTCAAAAATGCACTAGAATTGTTGATATGATCGATGAATTGATGTCCCATAACAAAAACATATCATCCAAATATGTTGTATAATATGAGACATATTGGTAATATTGACAACCAAATAGGTGTTCGTTCTCCCATTCCAGCATAACCAGGTTAGCAAAAATAGGAGCACAAGATGCTGCTAGAATTCAAAACGCCAGCATTTTTTCGGATAATGACTTTACATTTGATTTCTCATTATTTCATGTGCAGGAGGAAGCAGAACGTCTGTGAGTGCGTCCCAAGTGCCAGATTCTTTTTAAGACTTATTCTTCAAGTGCTAGGATGAACTTGGAATGCCCTAAAGGTACTGTTGTTGCTAATACTTCCTCCAGTCCTAAATATAAAAATAAGAACAAATTCAGTTGTCAGGACAATAACAAACGTACACCCGATAATGACTTTTTAGATCAATTTTTGAGTGATGAATTTGAATTTACTGTCAGTGGGGGAAATACTATGTGTAACAAGAATGGAAGTCATTATAGTAATTCCAATGGGACTTTAAAGAATATGATCTACACCCTAGGAAAAAACTTATTGGCAATAAAGTGCATTAAAATTGATAATGCCTATCTCACTAAATGTATTTCTATGCGGATTGTACCCATGGGGCTCAGGTTTTTTAAAATACCAATGGGTCTTGAATTAAATAATACTACTACATCTGAGTTTAACAATTGTTTGATACTTTTGGTTTCAGCTATATGAATACACTTATTAAGAAAAATGATGAAAAATTATCCAAATTAGTGCATGAAGTGGAAAAATTAAATCATGAAATAGTAACAGATTTGTTGTTTCCACAATGGCAAGATTTGTACGATAAACAGTTTAAAGTGGCTGAACAAAATCTAAGGGGATACATAGTAGAAAAAGCAGGAAAATACAATGTGATATTGAACAATACAAAAATAATAGGGCTTATATATGGCCTTGTGAAAACAAAACACCAGAAAGGGATAGGACTAGTAGGAACGGTGTTAGACATCAGGATAAGGACTCTAATTTTCAAGGGGGCGGATACTATCCAGCCCCGAAAAAACAGTACACACAGTGGAACAGACAGAAGATTCAGCACGATTGGAGATAGAAACAGTTAGGACACCATTGTTGTGTGATTTAAGTGATACTAACAGAACTACTCCTGAGTTAAGGGACTCCTATATTACCGTTCCTGACATTCCTATATATTTATTGGATATTACATCACTAGATGACAAAAACAGTGTTGACAACATAGTGAACACTTATAACAGCTTTAAGGTGCTTAATTACACCAACGCCAATGTTACACGAGAATTTTTTCTGTTATTTTCCAAGGGAAGGAAGTTCATTCCCACAGTAAAATTAAATCTAGTTGATACTATTACTGAAATAAAGTTATATTGTAGGAGGTTGAATTTGGCACTATTTTTTAAATCTAACGAAGGACAAACAGGGTATATAGAGTCTCATTGAAGAAGAAAAGCACATTCATTCCACCAGCTAACCCGAAGGTTACATGTTTTGAAAAAAATGGTGTGTCAGGATGTGTACAAATTCAACAAATTCAGTAGTAAACAATGTAGCATCAAGGACAATCTACTGGAGAGTGAACGTATGTGTTTGAAAGAATTGATGACCAACAACGAGATTAGAATTATGAAACCTGACAAGGGAGAGAGGTAGTATTATACAACAGTATGGAGTATATTAATGAAATGCACAGTATCTTATATGAATCTGGCAATTATGAGACTATTTCTCTCAATGAAATTCACATAGGATATAAAAGGATTGATTTAGCCTTGGAGGAATATTTAATTGACAATAGAATTACTATTGACACATATAATTATTTGAAGGTGGAACATCCCACACTAGCCACTATTATAGGCATTCCTAAGGTCCATAAGAATATAATTCACCCCCATTTCGCCCGATTGTTTCAGGCAGTAAATCCAAAACATACCCTATAGGGGTCGCTATTGATAGATGGGTCAAACCTGTATACAAAAATATTCCACATCTGGTTAAAGATTCATGGATGTTTTTGGCCCATTTAACCCCTAACATATGGAGTAGGGATTTAACGTTTATCACTATTGATGTGATCAATTTATTTTCTAGTATTCCCAAAGACGTTGGTTTACAGGATTTTAGTAATAGTCTGAGGAAATATTCCAATATGAATTGCGATCAAATTTGTCTTATTACTGACATGATGGGTATGGTTTTGGATTATAATTACATTTATTTCAAAGGTGAATACTTCAGACAAACCAGAGGAGTAGCAATTGGAGCATCTTGTGCTCCCATTTTTGTTAACCTGGTTATGCTAGAATGGGAGAATGAACACCTATTTGGTTTTCAATATTACCAATATGTCTCATATTATACGAGATATTTGGATGATATGTTTTTGATATGGAACAGACCCATTGACATGATCGATCAATTCATCGATCATATCAACAATTCTAGTGCATTTTTGAGATTTACACACAAGGTCAATAGGTGTGGTATAGCTTATTTGGACACCTGGATCATGCAAACAATGTCATGCCATTAGTGAAGTAAAAGGATGTAAGCTAGATGTACGGCTTGTTGACTGATGCCACTAGAAAACCCGGTATTAATGATTACATCACCATCAAGCCAATTTTGGCATTAGCGTAACGGCATTAGTATAAAATGTTTCAACAGATAATCCATCATGTACTATGTACCCTTGCAACTTCTAGATATTTATATGTTTTGCTACATTTTCCTACAATGGTTTCAACTTATTAGTAGTTTTTTATGTATATTATCCTGCATATTAATAATATCAATTACATGTATTAAATACATGATTTCCTTGGTATGCAGGTTTAGGATTCATATGGTATTAAGGTATTAAGGAATTTGCAGATGTTTTATTTTATTTTATATCATTTTATTATCGTAGCATCAGAGATTATAGTGTTTTTATGTGATGTTTTTATTGTGATATTATTAATAACAAGCATTTATTGCACTTTAACCATTGTGTTGTTTGAAGGTATTCTGCATGTTCTTTTACATGCGGAACGTGTTGGTTTTATTTATGCAGAGCAATGTTGTTGTTGTATAGGAATGTGCAAAGTATTATGTTAAGTACTGTCTTTTTAAATTTCAAATGGCATTTGTTTGTATTTTTTGGCACCAAAAAGTTTATATAATGGAGTTTTAAATTTGTGTTTTATTGTTCTGATGAAGTCTGTGTCGTATTCTTTTACCTTAAAAGAAGACGCGGGACAATGGTGTGCAGTTGGTACCAACTCCAGCTTTATTGACCGGCCAACATACATGCAATGCAATCACTTCCTGTCTCACAGCCTTTATATAGTGCACTTTCCCCCGCCCCCAAAGAGCGCTAGCCCAGGCAAGACAACTCAGTCATTGAATACACCACATCTCCCTTTCCATAAAGCCCCTTTCACTTAACCCAAAACCCAGATCTATTCAATTCCTTCGCTTTGCTACGACTTGGTACATTGACACCAAATGCTCCCTTAGCCACATTCAGATTACTATAAACCCCCATGACATTATTATTTCTGCCCGGAATTTCACAAATCCAAGCGGTCCGGCTTGTTAATAATTCTTCCTGATCTGGTCCTCACAACATCATCATGTGCCCGGGGTTCCAAGGGAAGGCCCTTGCACGATGGCAAAGCCTCATCGGCCTTACTCGGCACATTTTCCGGACACCCAGGGTTTGATTCACAGTCAGGCTCAGGTAAGGGAATCAGATGCACACGGTTTCGCCGCACAGTCCCTTGTGGCACGTCTACCTTGAAGGACCTCGGCGAGTAATGTTTTTGCTCTACCGTACCTGGGGTCTTCATATCTGTCACCCACACCTGGTCACCGGGCAACACGTCCCCCAGCGGCCTTGCCCGGTGGCGTCTGTTGTAGTTTTCGCCATTATACGCCCTCTTCTCCTCCTCTTTCCCCCTGAGCCTTCTCCAGTCAGGCAACACAGGGTTCAACTGTGAAGGGTAAATCGGAAGGGAAGTCCGCAACCGTCGTCCCATAAGAAGTTCCGCAGGGCTATAACCATTCTGCAGCGGCGTCGTCCTGTACGCCAAGAGAGCCATATACGGATCGGCACTTTTTTTTAGCAGGTTCTTCACCGTCTGCACCGCCCGCTCCGCTTCCCCGTTACTCTGCGGGAACCTGGGGCTGCTCGTGACATGTTCGAAGCCATAAGCGGTTGCAAAGGCTGCAAAAGACTGCCCTGAAAACTGAGGTCCATTATCAGACACAAACACCTCTGGGATACCATGGCGAGCAAAAAAAGATTTTAGGTGGGTGATGACCTCGTTGGATGTGGTATGGGTCAACAATGCGATCTCGAGAACCCTGGAGAAGTAGTCCACAACAAGGAGGTAAGTATGTCCTTTCAGTTCAAATAAATCCGCGCCCACTCTTTGCCATGGACGGTCAGGGCATGCTGTTGGGAGGAGGGGCTCAGGAGGATTCTTTCTCTCTGAGATGCACGTCCTGCATCTTAAGACCATGTCATTTATCTGTTGACTAAGCCCAGGCCACCAGACGGTCTGGCAGGCTCTAGCTTTGCACTTCACAATGCCTTGATGTCCCTCGTGCAATTTCAACAACACCTCATTACGCATGGCAGAGGGAATAACAAGGCGCGAATCTTTTAAAAGCAACCCCTCTCTCACTGTTAGTGTGGAACGATCTGGCCAATAGCTCTTCAGTAAGGGTTCCTGGTTCGCATCTGGCCACCCTGGCTGCACAAGTCCATGACCCGCGCACACACACTGTCCGCTTTCAGCTGCTTCCGTAGGGTTTGGAGGAAGGATGGCTTCACCGGCATATTTTCCACAATACTGTCCACATAGATATCCGTATCCTCCATTAACTCTGTTTCCTCCGGGGTTAGCCTGGTTTTAAGTGGAGAACGTGACAGGGCATCTGCCACCCACAGTGATTTCCCTGGAGCATACTGCACCGTGTACGAGAACTGCATCAGTCTCATCCTGAAGCGTTGAATTCTGGGCGGTAAAAGATCCAACGCCTGGCCGCCCAGCAATGAGACCAGGGGTTTGTGATCAGTCTCTAGACAGAATGATTTGCCTAGTAGGTAATCTCGGAAGCGTTCACACGCCCAGGTAGACGCCAAAGCCTCTTTTTCCACCTGGGCATATCGTTGCTCTGTGGGTGAGAGTGACCTCGATGCGTATGCCACGGGTCTCCAGCCATCCTCCCATTGTTGCTGCAACACACTCCCTAACCCAAAGGATGAGGCATCTGCGGAAACCTTCGTATCCCTCTTCGGGTCATACACAGCCAAAACTGGAGGTGAGGTGATTGCCCCTTTTAAGTCATTGAATGCCTGTTCCTGATCCCCACCCCAGTACCAGCTGTTCTTTTTTGATAGTAAGTCTCTCAAAGCTCTGTCCCTCTCAGCCAAATGAGGGATAAACTTCCCCACCTGGTTCACCATGCCCAGGAAACTCCTAAGTTCTCCCACTGTAGCAGGGGCTGCCATCTCCGTGATGGACGCGGTCCGCCTTGGGTCCGGGCTTATACCAGAACTCGTAATGACATGGCCCAAGAAGGTCACTGTGCCTCTCGACAGGTCACATTTCTCTATATTCAACGTAATACCAGCTTCTTCCAGCCTCTTTAGTACCGCGTGAAGTCGGGCATCATGCTCCTCCTGGCAACGCCCCAGACCAACACGTCGTCTATGTGACAAATCACCCCCTCTAGCCCTTCGATGACCTCTGCCATCATGCGTTGAAAGTGTTCAGGTGCAGAATTAATGCCAAAGGGAAGGCGATTAAAACGGAAACGCCCAAAAGGGGTTATGAATGTAGTAAGCGCAGCCGACTCCTCTGACAAGGGAATTTGCCAAAACCCCATGTTGGCATCCAGCTTGCTAAACACCTTCGCCCCGGCAAGCATCCCAAGACTCTGCTCAACCGAGGGCAGCACAAACCTTTCTCTGCATACGTATTCATTTAGCTTAGTGTAGTCTACACATAGTCTCAGCCTGTTACTGTCTTTCTTTGGGACTACCACCATGCCGGCACACCAATCAGTAGGCTCTTCCATTCTGGTAACAACACCCAGCGCCTCCATCCTCTTTAGCTCCTCTTTCACCTTCCCCATCAACGGCAGTGGAATCCTCCTGGGGGTCTTCAGAGAATAAGGCACCGCCTGTGGTTGAAGCTTTATGTGATATTTCCGCTGCACTACCCCCAACCCAGAGCACAACTCCGGGTAGGAGGCCTTCAAAGACTCCACGGTGATAGCGTCAACACGTTTCAGGAGACCCAATCCCAAAATAGCAGGAAGGCCCAAAAGCGGCATGCGGAGTCCCCGTACAACATACACTTTCTCGCATGTCTGTCTTTGCCCGTAACTGAGCTGAAGCTCCAAGGACCCTGTAACCTCCAGTGGCATCCCTCCAGGACCCAGCAAGGGTTTCTCCGGCTGCTGGAGCACAGGGGCGTTCCCCCCGCTAAACAAGTTGTGCAGGTCTGACTTGGAGATAACAGTGACATCTGCCCCCGTGTCAAGCTTAAAAGTCATAGGTGTGCCCTGTATTTGCACCTCCACAATCCAGGAATGGTTCCCGGAGGAGACAGAGCCAAGGAAGAACCCCTGTTCTTCACGCTCCCCCGGCTCCTCGTCTTCCCCAATACTCTGCACTGCCTTGAACTGTCGGCAGACCCGCTGATAGTGGCCCTTCTTCCCACACAAGCGACATCTCGCAGCAGTCGCGGGGCAGAGGAGTCTGTGATGAAATGGCCCCCCACACCTGTAACACGGCAAAACTGGAGCATCTTTACTCTTTTGCGGCTGGCGCTGAAAATTTGGCGGCGAAGGCTTGCCCCCACTTTTCGAGCCTTCCGCCCGCGCCTGATATCCCATGGCGACTGCACAGCATTCACATTATACTGCAGGGCGGTGCCGTCACACCGCAAGGCCGTTTGCTGCTTCTTAACCTCCTCCGACTGTCTGGCCATATTTACAGCCCTCTCTAAGTCCAACTCTTTTCCATCTGCATCCGCTCAGACAGTCTGGTATCTGCCAGGCCCACAACAATTCTATCCCGTATAAGCTCATCATGTAGCGTCCCATAATTGCAGTGTTCGGCTAAAGCATGCAAGGCAGTAACAAAAGCATCAACAGTCTCGTTCAGTTCCTGTTTTCTCATGTTAAATCGTGCGTTCATACACAATGTTCTTTTTGACAATAAAAAACTTTTCAAAACCCTCTTTCACTTTAGCATACTCCTGATGCTCTGCCTCGGTTAGCTTAAGGCCTCAAGACGTCATCAGCCTCATCGCCCATACAGTAAATCAGGGTATTCACCTGGTTCCCTTCAGGGTTGGAAGATAAATTACTGGCCTGCCGGAACCGTTCAAACCGGCGTATCCATCGTGTCCATTCGTGGGGTTTGGAGAAGTCAAAGGGCTCTGGCGGCTGGATACTGAACGTAGCATTGGGAGCACTGGTCGCCATGTTGCTTCTAGCTCGTGGCTGCCGACCATTCTCGTCATCCGACATGTCCGCTTTCCACGCCACTTGGCCCCTCGTACAATCTTCAGCAAGAGGTCAGCACTCCCAGGTACAGCCACACAGCACTTCTGACACCATGTCGTATTCTTTTACCTTAAAAGAAGACGCGGGACAATGGTGTGCAGTTGGTACCAACTCCAGCTTTATTGACCGGCCAACATACATGCAATGCAATCACTTCCTGTCTCACAGCCTTTATATAGTGCACTTTCCCCCGCCCCCAAAGAGCGCTAGCCCAGGCAAGACAACTCAGTCATTGAATACACCACAGTCTGCTCTGTCAGATGAAAGCGCTCAACCATGATTATATGTATTACTATTGAGTAGTTATTAAATAATAAAACAATGATTTACTGCATGTTCGAGTCGAGTTGCACCTGTGTTGCTCTTCACATTTCTAAAACATATTGTCTTCGGAACGGTGTTTACAGTGTTGCCTAGGTGTTTTTATGAGACAGTGAGTGTGTGTGTGTGTGTGTGTGTGTGTGTGTGTGTGTGTGTGTGTGTGTGTGTGTGTGTGTGCATCTGTGCGTGTGTGCGTGTGCATGTGTGCGTGTGTGTGTGTGTGTGTGTGTGTGTGTGTGTGTGTGTGTGTGTGTGTGTGTGTGCATGTGTGCATGTGTGTGACAGTGAGTGTGACAGTGAGTGTGTGTGTGTGTGTGTGTGCGTGTGTGTGTATGCATGTGTGTGTCTGCATGCGTGCGTGTGTCTGCATGACAGAGTGTGTGTGTGTGTGTGTGTGCGTGTGTGCGTGTGTGTGTGTGTGTGTGTGTGTGTGTGTGTGTGTGTGTGTGTGTGCGCACGCTCGCGCATGCATCTGCATGAGAGAGTGAGGGTGTGTGGGTCTGCACAAGAGAGTGAGTGTGTGTGTGTCTGCACGAGATTGAGTGTGTGTCTCTGTATGAGAGAGTGAGTGAGTGTGTGCCCCTTTGAGAGAGAGAGAGAGCATGTGTGTGTGTGTGTGTGTGTGTGTGTGTGTGTGTGTGTGTGTGTGTGTGTGTGTGTGTGTTGTGTGTGTGTGTGTCTGCATGAGAGACTGTACTCATGAGAGACTGCATTTGAAAAATAGAAAGCATGTGAGTGAGAACTTGAATGTGTGTGACAGCGTGCATGTGAGCAAGAGAGCATGTGTGAGTCTGAGAGACAGAGACACGGGAATGTCTGGGAGTGACAGAGGGGAGAGTGTAGGAGAGAGAGATGGGGAAATGTGGGTGAGAGAGTGTGGGGGGGGGAGAAAATAAATTACATAAAGTTTATATACATATTTTGGATATAAAGTATATCCTCCAACAACTACATTCCTACAGCAATTATGAAACAATAGTCGGAGGAATTTTTTTTCCATAAACATGTAAAAAAATCTGTATATACTAATAATCCACATCAAAGCCTAGAAGGTCACACAGACAAACTGCTTAGTAAAATCTGCAAGAATAATCAGTCAGGCTAGATTATTGTGTAATACCATAAACATCCTGCAGTTGAGGCCTATATGATATATGCAAAGGACCCCTTGATAATATACTAGCACTTCAGTTTAAATGAATTCTGAATGCCCATTATGTTTTTTTTTTTTTTAATTTTGAAATCATTATAGGTACATATTGGGCATCAGGCTAGGAACCTGACCCAGTAAAAGAACCTAATCACTATAGAAACAATGGGCACTGGAGAGCACTCATTGCCTGATGTGCTGACTGGCATGGGAACAGATGGATGGATGGAATAGGTACATGCAAGGAAATAAAGATAAACTCTGACAGCTGTAGACATGTCATGTTTCTGATTTTCTGACCTCAGCATAAGTGGATTGTTTAGCTATTCTTTAAAACCACAAGGATTAAAACCAAGTTTGTTGTTCATAAATGTTAAGTTCAAAGGTAAGCAGTAGGCTATCAGTCTACAGGCTATTATCTAAGAACATAACTACAGGTAAAAATCAAATGTTGTACCTTGTATATGTGAAGCTAAAACCTTAACTATTATGCTAACCTTCCCCCACACCCATTTATGCCAACCCGTTGACTATGCCATCCCTCCCCCCTGCCCCTGTATAGTACCTTAGACCTCCTACAATGGAGACCCATAGGACATATGCAATTAATCCTTAAGGGCATGGCAGTGTTTCAGGTACATAGCTTCTGAATGTCTGTAAAGTTTTACTTTTTAAGTCTTTATTGGTACATTTAGAATAAGCCAAACCACACTAGCTGTAGACATGCCATCTTTCAGCTTTTTTATCTCATCATTATAGAATAATTGAATTATTTGTTTACTCTTTAGAAACATGCAGCTTAAAAACAAGCTTGATGTCAATAAACAATAATGTCCCTGCAAAAGTATAACAAATAACATCTAAAACAAAGGGTAGAAAGCTCACACAGATTAACCATTCAGTAAAAACTGCAAGAGACCCAGCCAAGCTAGTCTTCACTGTTTAATACCATAGGCTTCTTGTAGTGGAGGCCCATTGCATACTGTATATTTAATTGACCCCTTAAGAACATACTAGTGTTTCAGTTATGCGGCTTCTGAATGACCATGAATTTTCACTTTTTAAATCTTCATGGGTACATTCAGACCAATTAGGCCTGTTACACTATAATGCATTAATAGTTTTACTATCAAAATAAACACACATTACCACTCCAAAAAGTCTACACATAACTTATGATCACCGTTTTGACCATTGGTGAATTGAACTGGATCGCACTACAGTGCAGATCAGGAAAATTTCTCTTTTCCTCACTGTAGTGTGATGTTGGAGTTAGAATATATAATTAGCAGAGGGTGTGGAGGGTGCAGGGGGGCTTGACCCCATGTGTATCTTGTTTTCCTGGTGTTTTTTCTCGATAGTGAGTTGTCCATTACGTGTTGAATGTCGATTTTTTTCCTTAAGAAAAAAAATCAACATTCTGAGCTGTCAGCTTGAAGGTATTCATGGTTCCAATTTGGGGATGTGAATATTCATCATGACTTCTTTTATTTTGATAGTAAACTGTTTTAATATACTAATAAAACAGATACTACACCATTTAATAGACAGCCCTTTTTCTAATCCCCTCCATGCTGGGAATTACAGGGTAAATAATGGACCTCATGGCGGGGAGGTCCATCACTTATAGCATCAGCCCTTAATTCCCCTGGATTACTAATTATTTCCCAAAATGCTCACACTTTCTGGCATTAGTTCTTTCTTGACTACTGCCTTCTTCCATTCTAAAGGAATACCATCTTTGTTATAACATATTGAAAATAGCACCAGTAAAGGGCATCTGAGTTCTCTTAATACATTATTATCTTTGATAAGATCACATTTGGAAGTTTTTCTTATCTGCATGGATTAGTTATACAACTTTGATTACTAGTATCTAGAGAAACTTTAGAAAATAGCATAATTAGACTCAGGGACAGAGCATTTATGAATTGATGAAAAAAGTATTTTACTGAGCGGTTTTGCAAATATATTGAGTTTGCCAAAGATAGAATGAACCTTCATTTTATTACCTTTTGCAGCTTGGGGCAGTTATGATATTTCCTTTCTCTTTTCATGAAATTAAACAATAATATCTCGATATTTTTTAATATCAGAGAGGTATTGTAACATGAACATTGTAATGTCATGTATCACTTGTCATTTGACATTTTTGTTTCTTCCTTTCTAAGATACAAGCCTTACTTGCCCTTGCATAACTATACAAATAAGTAGTTCAGATTCATCACACCTGCTAATACTAAGCAGATACATATCAAAAGCATGCATGAGTAGCAAAGAACACATGATAACGCCTTTACTTCTGAGTGAAGAGTTTAGCATTTATAAATCCTGATACATTTGCCCTCTGCGTTTTGCCTAAAAACATATGCTTTGAATTATTTTTTCCTAATTATACTGTTCCTATATAGCTCCTCAAGTTTATTATCCACATCAGGGCCTGCCTATGGCTCATCAACCTACAAGCACTTTGTCCATTTGTTCTGAGGAGGCAGGAGCTGGCAATCCCAAGGTAAGATCCCTGTGGCCCAGTTTGTTCCACCTCAGAAATTCCAATCATCCCATCCATCTAATATCAAGATATGAGTGGTAGGGAGCAGGCCAGCTTGCTGTGCTTGAGGGCGGCCTTTGCTCTTCCAGGTGGCGCAGTCCCTCTCACTCTGGGTCACTTACAAGATACATTATTGGCTGCTGTCTGAGAGGAAGCATGCCTCTGCATGCTGAATTGCCTGTGCATTTGTAATCTGAGTATACTCAACAGTGTGTGCTATCTGTGCGCTTTTTCTTGACAAGGTGTATGCCCAACTAATCCAAACAGGTTTCTCTCAGATGAAGGCCCTCAAGTACTTTTCCCCAAAGGATGTCTGAGTCGGCAAGGCCACTCGTCTTCATCAATCCTTGCCAGCTCCTAAATGTGCTGGAGCTGCTTCTCAAACTATTGTCACCTTCATAGGTTCATAGGTTCATAGGTGTGTACTAGGCTAATGGCCCTGGAGCCTTTATAAGCCTAGCCCATAGAAGTGCCCTGGCATCGTACCACTCAACGTTCATTCCCAGTGCCACTATCAAGTAGAGCCACTGGAGTGATCCCTGGTGTGAGCTTTCTATTACTCATCCACTTATCAAGATTTCTCTTGAAGTGGGATAGCAAGGTGCTCTGCTTGACATGTATGGGGAGTCTATTCCAGAGCATGGGCAGTCTATGGGTGAGGAGCCTGTCCCTCCAGCATGTTCTGTTGATTGTGCTAATGAGGTTGTGATCTCTGGAGCATGTGGTGTGGAGGGATTGGGATTTCTTTAGATGTAGCATTTCTAACAGAACGGGATCAGACATGGCTTTATAAGTCAAGCAGAGATTGCCTCTAAGTAGGCGATATGAGACAGAGAATAGCTGCAGTCTTTTGAGTCTGTCTGTGTAGGACATGTGTTTAATGCCTAGGATTCTCTTCATGAGGTACTTCCGTGGCCTCTCCAGTTGTTGCAGGTGTCTAGAGAGGTACATGCCAAATGGGGCATTATATTCAATGACTGGTCTAATAAAGAAAGAGCAGACAGAGATGATGACCTCCTTCTTCCTGGTAGCAAAACCCTTGGTAATGAGATGTGCCACATAGAAGGACTTTCTGACCACAGTGGCATTGTGGTGGTTGAAGGAGAGGTTGCTGTCAACCTGTATCCCCAGATCTCTTATAATGCCTTCAGTGTTCAGTGGGCTCCCATCTATGTGGTAATTAGTGGGAACTGAGTTTATACCAAAGGAGATGATGACGCATTTTTTGGCATTAAGCTTAAGGCCATGATTTTGGCACCAGTCATTGGTCTCAGTGATACTTTTCTGTAAGATGTCTGCATCACTTGGTGAGTTAATAATGGATCCCAGCTTGCAGTCATCTGCAAACTTGGTCAGCCAGAGTCCCTTTGTGTTGGCCTTGACTTCTGAGAAGTAGATGCCAAACAGGACAGGACCCAGGACCAATCCCCGTGGGACTCCACTCATGACTGTTCAGCAGTCTGACTTGGAGTCTGCTACTTTCACACTTTATGTTCTATCTGTGAGCCAGTTTGCAACCCACCTAATGTTATAGGGGTTGATGCCTAGTTTGGTGAGTTTGTCAATAATTCCCGAGTGAGGTATGGTATCAAAGGCCTTGGCCAGATCGAGGTAGGCTGTATGCACTGCCTTACCTTCATCCACAATCCTGGTGACTGTCTCAAAGAAGCCAACCAGGTTGAGCAGGCATGATCTCCCTTTCACAAAGCTAAATTGCATGGGGTCTAGAATTTGGAGATTTCCTATAATCGGGCCTGTGATGATGTGCTCCATAGCTTTACATATCAGACTCGTCAGGCTAATGTGGTGATAATTCCCAGGGTCTGTAGTTGCCCCCCCTTTATGGAGAGGGATGACTGTAGCAGTGCTCCATTCAGTAGGGACAAAGCCTGAGGTGAGGCTGTGACTGAACAGGGCACACAGTTGTGGTGCCAGGTGACTTTCTAGTTCATGTAGAACACAGCCAGGGATATTATTGGGTCCCATGGAAGCTGTATTCTTGGCCTTGGACAATGCAGGTTTAAGCTGTACTGCAGTAATGCTGGGTGCCTGGCATTCTTCCGGCACTGTGTTTGGTCCTTTAGGGGAGGAGAGAGGAGTAAAGCTGGCACTGATTCTGTCGGCCAGTATGATGGCAATATCTGTTGGCTCAGTATAGGAGGTACCATTATGCAGTAGCTCAGAAAAAATCTGGGTATTGTCTTGGAGGTTCTTGATATAACTATAGAATGTTTTGTGATTGTTTTTATTGTCTGCCGCAATTCTGCCTTCATAGCTGGTTTTAGAGGATTTGATGAGGGATCTCAACTTTTTGCTGAGGCTAACAAGGGAGTTTTTCCAGTCTTGGTACTTCACCTTTTTCTGTTTTTCTGCAACAGTTTCTTCCTTCTGTTGTAGAGTTTATTAATGACAGGGGACTACCAGATTGGCTTCCTTTTTTTTTGGAGGAGAGTGTCTTGGCTATAGCTAGTTCCATGCATTTATGTACATGTTCGTACACTGCATTGGTATATGATTTGGCAGTCATTCACCACACTTAGGGCTCTTTAAATATCATTAGTTAATTCTTAACCTTTGTCCTATAAAATACCTGCTGATATAAACACTAACATATATACTAGTTAAATTTATTGCAGTTTATTTAAAATCAATATAATGAATATGCATTTCCATGCTTCATATCCAGCAGATATATATCCCTTAAAAAATAGGGGATTTAACTGAATTTCCAAAAAAAGCAGTTTAGTTAATTATGGGTCAGTTTACTTCATTCCCACAAAATCTTTTAACCTACCTAAACATTATCATTGCTTTACATCTCTGTGTGCTGCATCCCTTACTCATTGCCTCATTCCAACTGTTTCACCGTCTAATAGTTAAACCTCAAATGATATAAAGGGAGAGCCCAATGAGAACAAGAGCACCTACACATTATATACATTCAATGTGTGTGTGCAAGGAAAAAATGTTTAATTTCAGAATATTTCTTTTACTTGCTAACTTGACATTGGGACAAAATATTTTCCTTAAGACAAAGAACCATTGGAATGTATGTTGTGGGGTGTCAAATACTTTATTCTTACTGCTGTTTCCACACTGCACAATGCAAACATCTACATATCTCTTGAATATATATGTTTTGAGAGTGAAACTTTTAAATATCACCTGTTTCTACTATTTAATACTTCAGCAGAAAGCAATACTCCTTTTATACAACAAAACAGAGTTGAAATAGAGGTCCACGGTCATGTAAAGTGTCTACCGCAAGTAAGGGGAATATAAACACTTACAGAAAATATGATTCAGAGACAGCTCTAGCCACAAGAAAGAGCTCTCTATCAGCTAATTGCACATTTTGGAATTCAAGTTTTTACCACCTGTATAAAAATCACTTTACCTTTAGTGACTCATGCACCACATTAGCACAGCACATCTCCCATTCACACGCACACACACACCCACACACACCCACACACACACACACACACGCACACACACACACACACACACACACACACACACACACACACACACACACACACACACACACACACACACACACATTCAGACATTCAAACACAAATAATAAGAGACATTCCACTCTAAACACACACACACACACACACACACACACACACACACACACACACACACACACACACACTTACTCACCACAAATCCATTCTCTTGCTAGGATACTTAAAAATACTCACTCACACACAGACATACACACATCCACACTTGTCATCCACCAACTAACCCCCCACTGTGGCCACCCAGGCAAACACACAAAGTCATTCAAGGCCATTCATACCTCTGAAAACATGAATGCAAACTTTTACATATACACACACTCTTACCCTCACCACTACCACCTCTCCACTGATCTTCACTAATGTTGCCTGCAAAACAACCTTTCCCATTGACTACATTGACTATAATGGGTAACTGCAGCATTTGGCGTGAATTAATTTTCGCAGATGACTAATTAGTATCTGACATGCCCATATAATTCCTCATTATCTTTTAACACAGTCAATGGGAAACCCAACTGTACTATTCTGTATCATTTATGCTTTGTTTATGCTAGAGGTAAGACCTCATACTACCCACAGATTGGGATTCACTACCAATGCAAATTCTCATATGATATTTGAGACAATGTGTCTGAATCATATTAAACTTGTCTATAAAAAGACACATTTTGTAACTTTCTTTTTAAATCTGTCTGACATTTTTTCTCATAATCTTCTGATAATATTTCATACTACTTAAAACAGAAGGGGACTAATAATGCTTTATTAGTTACAGTTTTATAAAACTAATTTATCAAGTCAACTTATTTATGATTTGTCAGTTTGATTAACACTTTTTTTAACTACTGTCTTATGTTGATTTTCATTTGCAGATGGAGACAGAGGGTAGTGCTTATACTTAACATATAATTTCTTCCTGATGTTCACTGATTTGTGTCACATCATTGAAGCAACTATTTGTTTTCAATAACAAGACTATTTACTGTTTTGTTTCTTGATATATGTATTTAATTTTTTATTACAGCATGATTGTAATTTGTACTGTATTCCATCCTTGTCATTCAGATTTTCAATTGCAGGAGAACATTTTATGAGATCACAATCAGCACCACTAAAGCACCTAATTTCAGTACTGTTTATAGTTCTCCAGCAGATCAAATAGACTGCAATATCATATGATGATTGTTGATGAGTAATAACTCACATCTTTGTTTGATAGGTTATAGATTTGGATTATTCTGTAGACATTTCTAGAGTGCCCTCAGTACCCTCTCACAGATGATTTGGAATGCAATTATTTTGTCAATATTTACTATGTAATGAAATTTAGAAATGGACATCAATACGTAGTCTTGGAAAACCAAATTCGTTCAGCAGAAATTGCCTTTCTTTACGGTATTCGTTTTTTGCAGTTGCTTACTGGAAATGATGTATACTGAAAATCTTCTCTAATAATGCCTTTTGTAACACTGAAATACATCTGAACTATTATGTCACAGATTTATTGACTTCTTTGCAGTCAACATCATTTTATTAGTATTCATTTTTTTCAGTATGTTCAGTTAGTTATGCAGTTTTATGAGAAATTCATGATCCATGCTATCTGTCATAGATATTGAACTATGTGTTTGCAAACAGTGGCATTTTTTTTATGCTTTGAACCATATAATGAGTCAATAAACCTAACACCTTATGCTGACTACACATACACAATCACATCAGTTTAACAATATTGTACATTGTGGTTTAGATGTTCATAAAAGAAAAACATTTGATTCCCTGTTTTGCTAGTAACAGCCACCCACTTGCCATGTGAAACCTTACAGTTGAACAAGAGTTTTATTTTTCTCCTTGCACTCTCAGCTAAGCCTGAGTGATAATGTCATATTGCTTAGTCAACATTTATTTGGAATTTGAGAAAAACCCACTGAGTTTCATACTGTTCTATCCATACTTTCAGTGTTCAATTCTATTCCATTTATTTCTTTCTTTGTCTCGCAGTCTCCTGAGTAAAATACTGACACAAAACTGCAGCCATGACCACTCATTGAATACAATCTCAATAATGTCTTAAAGAATGCACCACAGGATTAACAAGGACATAGGCAAAATATCTATAAGAAAACATTCCAAACTTTACTTCAAACGGATGCATTAGATTGCTCACCTGTCAACAAAATCAGTAGCGTGATACCCAACTGCCCACATACAAGCTTCCATCCAGGGCAACATTCTATGAATTTATTTTTGAAGTAAGATGTGTTTTGTAATTTACTATTCCAATGTTTTTCATACAATTTTAGCCTTTCAGTGATATTTTTTTTTATAGCTGAACATAGATCAATTGCCCCTTCACTCTTAAGTCTTTAGCCATAGACTGTTCCAAACGTTTTGTCTCTTTAGCAAATCCTTCATTAACAAAGAAATATACACATTAAATGGATCAATCAAAAATTCACTTCAGAAGTATACAATCTGCCCTAAACCAAACAGGAGCTTTATCATACAGGTCCCAATGATTCTCACAACTACACTAATAGTCCTTACAACCCTAGCTACCTGATGATTAATAAATTTATGAGCAGCTACAATAGCACTTCATTTACAAGCATTCCTACAAACCAACCTAGGAATTATCACAGACCATACTATAATTGAACTAGAGTGCTATGCTTGATCTTTGATAAATACCTTATAATCATCGACAATGTTTGCAGTTTTGAATTAATACCCAAGTTGTTATCTCTTGATGGATCAAAATGTCAGATGACCCTTGCTATCTCACTGACTCTTTCATAAAAGACAACAGCTGATTCCAACTAAAGTCTCTATGCCTTAATCAAAAAGCCTTCCACTGCTGGGGGACTAACCCTAACAATCACCATTGGTCTAACGAACACACAGTTCAACACCCAATCCACATAGGAGTGACCACCAATGACCCCACCTCTTCAGTCTGCAAGGCAAACAGTATTGGCCTCAGCAGAGTTGGCACCCTTCCTGCATCCTTTTAAAAATACCCTTCACAAAAACCTTGTCAAAAGCCTACGTTTGTTAAAATCTAAACTAGTACGCCTCTACCATCCCCTGACCATTCTCACAATTAGCCAATACTTTGTCCAATGAACCAAACCCCCAGTTTTAGCTTAGGTGACAAAAGTCCAACCTCCACTTAACAGACCCCACAACAGCTCTGTCTTAACCATTTCCACTGATATTTTTTTTTTATTTTAATTTATATACAACATACTTCACAATCAACTCAACTGACCAAACAATAACTTCTGCCTTAAGCTCACCTACAAATTGATTAAACATATTCAATGAGGACATATATGCCTTCCTTGTGGAAGGACACCAAGATTGCTGAAGCAGATATCGTCATAAAATCTGCCAGTCTCCCATACCTCCACTGAAACCTCCAAGGGGTGCTCTTCTACATGTGGAGAAACCATTTAGAAGATGCAAAACTGAAAGTGTGACAGACTGTCAGCTACCACATAGTGACAACCTGGAATATACTGCACTGAAATAGCCTAGTTAATCCTTATAGAATGAAACACTAACTTCTTGAATAACTGTGTCTGCTCCAACTTTGACATTCGTTTAGCTAGCATTTGAACTGCTGCATTGCAAGAAAAGAAAACCACTCATCTGTTGGCCGCCTCTTTCTGCAATACCACTGGTGCCACCCAAATAGGCATTAATTCCGCAAACATAATATCACACCTCATTTGCTCAACCCATTCTACTGGCTTGGGACTGCAAACCATTTATCCACAAAATACACCCCCATGTCTAGACCATCTACTGCACTGGTGAACAACTCTAAATTAACTGCAAGCACTCAGTCATCCTACCACATTGAAATGCCATTGAAACCTTCAATAAATATGATCCATAGCTGCAAGTCCTGCTTCAACACCCTAGATACTTTAACTAGTGATATTTCTTATTACCACCCTTCAGCAGGTGGTTACCTACCTACAAAAGGGTGCCCCCTGGCCACTGCAAAGGCAACATTCAATCCTAGGAGCCGCAATCCAATCTCTTCACCTTGGCCATACCCAACCACCTGCCAATATGCTCCTTCAGTTTTTTGAGTTTATCTGCAGGAAGCAAATCTATCCATTACCTGCATCGGTCCTCAAATCCCCCACAGTTTATCTCCCTCAATGGCCACTCCCGCTTATTTTTCACTAAAAGTACCTCATGCTCATGACAAAGCTGCACATACTCCTGCACCCTCACTCCCCACATAACGGATGTCTCTACCTTCTCTCACTAACAAGAAAAAAAAATCATCCACATAATTTACGCCCTTTTGTCCTTTCACCCACTGGTTCCAAATCCATTCCTTCTTAAAGGTAACACAAGCCACCACACAGCCCATCAGCACAGCAACATCAATAAATAAGGCTATTGGCAGCAGCCTAAAGGCAGGCTAAGTATCCAATTTGGGTCTATAGTAGAACACCGAACTTTCAAAATTTCGAGTGTTCTAATATCAACCCGTTTTCAGCAAACACTGAAAATATCAAAGTTACAGAAAAACAAATTATTTCCTAGGGAAAGAAATCAGTTGACTGTTTCTGTTGCTTTGGTATTTTCAGCACTGTGGTGGAAAGTTACGGGTTGGGTTCAGGTAAGTGTGCGATTGTGTGGACATGAGGGTTAGGGCAGGTTAGGTGAGTTAGGGTTAGGGTGCGGGTCAGGTAAGTGTGTGATTGTGTGGATGTGAGGGTTAGGGCAGAGTAGGTGAGTTAGGGTTAGGGCGTGGGTGAGGTGACTGTGTGATAGTGATGGACCTTAGGGTTAGGGTTTGGGTTAAGGTAAGTGGATAGTTAGTGGTGTATGTATAGTTTAGTGTAGGGTTAGGTGTAAGAGTTTAGGTGTATGTGTGTGGATTGCTGTTTGCTTGGTGTACTTGTGTTGTGTGTATGTGTCTTGGAACAGTGAATTGTTTCCCTAGGAAAAACATTCACTGTTCTGTATGTTCGATGTTTTAAATTTAAGATTCATATTAGAACACTCGAAATTTTAAAAGTTCGGTGTTCTAACATAGACCCTCCAATTTTGCTAACCGTGGGTCCTCAAATGTCTGAATCAGCTTAATTGCATAATCCAAGAATGTGTACTGAACCTTTACCAGCTCCTTTTCAATATGATTATTCACTGAATTCCCTTTCAGGAAAAGACAAGTGGTGAATGACCCGATAATTTCACAGTTTCCTTTTTGGAACCAGACCCAGCAGACACAACCCAAGTGTCTTATATGGTGCTGTAATCAACAGACCAATAATCCTACCTGGACTCACCTCCTTGTACAATAAATTCAATAACACATTCTCTCTTGTTATGAACCCTTGAATCTGATTGAATTGAAAACCCTATTTATAAACCTTGAACTAACTTGATCACCATTCCCTTATTAGGGAGTATCACAGCTAGTGCTTCTGCTTTAGCAGTGAATTACACTGTCCAGTTTTCTTCCCCTTTCCTAAAGGGTTGCCCTAGCCTACCACTTAATCCTCTACTCCTCTCTCTTAACCAGACATCAAGCAGCCTCACTTTTGCAAGTTCAGGTACCAAGCCACAACTTTGACTAACCTGTCCATCTTCCTTAAACCAAGACCTTAATCCAATATCCTTCCTCCACAAACAGAACACACAAGAGTAAAATGACACATGGGCCAAGAACATCTCCAAGTGTTAAGTTCTTAATATGTCCTGTCATCAGTCACACCTTCAGCGAACTCCCTTTTATTTAATGTATTCAACCTCTCACACATGGTGGTTAACCATGTGTCAGCATGCCTAACTTCCCACTTTAAGGATTTGTCCACTGCCTTCTACTTCCTAAATTTTGTGCCATAAAATAACCAGCAATTACTTCCCATTAACCTCTGTGCTGCCTTGATTCAAATAGAGTAAGTCAATATTGGCAGTATTTGTTGAGGTTCCTTTTCTACTACCCCTGTCATACAGTATAGGAAACCTTGAACAAGCTGTCCCAATATCTTACCATAAAACTAGACATCCTTTTAACAAGCACTGCTTGACTTGTTTCCAGGTGTTTGAGCCCAGTCTATACACCTCAGCTCTCCACTGCACCCCATCAACATCTAGCAAATCATAGGATCATAGGAGATTACTAGGCTATCGGCCAGAGGTCATTTTAAGCCTAGCTGTTTCAGCCCAATGTAATACTGTGGAGGTACTAGTCAATACCCAAGATTGCACTTAGGAATGACTGCCCATGTCAAGGAGGGTTGTGGGTGCTATCCCCAGTAAGAAGTTATGGTGCCCCATTCACTCACTCAGGTTCCTCCTGAACAGTGGAAATCAAAGATATTAACTAAGCCACCTCTCCAAATTGTCTCCTTAACAACCAGGGAGATATGTAGTACAATATATATCCTTTTGCATCCACCTAAAAAAAATCCTTCATACTATTCAAGCCCACCATTCCATAGTCTTCCTCAGGATCCTGCAGATCTGTTTCTAACTGATGAGCTAACCTTACCAAATTGTCACAGGAATCCACACTGTCAGCATTAGATTGTACCTGATCAAGTGCAACTGAGACCTTATATGCATTCAACAGAGGATCTGGGACAAATAACTCTGTGCAGCAAACTTCATTTGACTTTCTTATATTTCCATCTTATTGATACTATTTTGCTTGAGACGAATACAGTTGCATCTAAATTCCTAACAATAAATTATCCTTGGAAAATTGCATTTATGCTGGGCACTGTTACAGTGAAGGGGCAGAATGATGTAGAGTTTAACATTATATGCAGGCTATGCACTTCTTGAGGTTTTAAAAGCACATTTGTTGAGTTTTTACTCACAGCAGTAATAAAGCTACAGAAATAACAACCTGCAGATGTGATTGGTACGACCTATTATATGGACCTTCAAGCACTGATGCTCAGCTTGTTTTGCGTTTGCCACTGAAAAAGCACATTGGTGAGAGTGTAAAACATGGGTGAGAATATGAAAAGAATCACAATCCCTTGTCCATCATTATTATCATACAAGTCTCGATATTATAACAATTTATATGGCATTGATACATTTAATCAATCAATGTTTATTAATGATTTCTACAAAGATAGTTTTCCTAAAAATATGTAGATGTATAGTTTCCCCAGGGTAGCTAACAAGCACTTCAGCATTCCAAAAGCACAGACCACCACTACCTTTTCAAGAAATACACTATATTAGAAGATACCCACTATTAGAACTTGCACGAGAGATAAAGCCCTAATAATATCTTCTTTCGAGAAAGGTTCCATATCTCACACCTCCACACCTATTAGTCAAATTACACCTGGAGTGTCTCAGCAAAAGTTCATATGCCACAGTTTAGAACTATGAAGATGAACTACCCACCCATGTCTAAGCATGCAAGAGAGCCTGTGAGATTTGTTTTCTAATTATTCTACACTTTTTTAACCTTTCTTCAATATCAGCTTGTTGTTGTTGGGAGATTGGCAGCTCTTTACATGGACAACACACAGCTTGAATAATGGTGCACTTTATCATTTCTTTCCTTATTTTTACTACTGTGTACTGATGGTATGTCAAAATAATTAGTTGAAGTCAGTATGCCTAACATGCAGGCTTACTGCCAGGATGTTCTAGAAGTTGCCATCATTTGTTGTAAAAGATGTGTTGACAGAGTAGCTTTTTCCATGAATAAATAGCTGCATAACCAAAGCATCTCTGCAGTATAGAAAAATAAAGTCCTGATATCTAGACAATGCAAATTCAATTAAAGGATTAGCGAATGGAATAGCTGAGCAGAAGATGAGTGAGTGTCAAATCCACTTCACCCACATTGGGGGGAAGGACCGTTGATCTGGGGCTGTAAAATGACATGTGAGTAGAGGCTTCCAGAAGAAACAGTTGTAAGCAGAGATGTCTGTGCACTAGGCCTACCAAAGCAGCCCTCGTTCACATGTGGGTGTGATGCAGGGCATGTGCATCAGGACAGCAATTTAGGAGGTCTCTGAAAACTTAATGAGCTACAAGCACACTTTCTTTCTTTTTTTCTTTTTGGTAGGGATTGCTATAGTGCTTTTTGTTGCCTTGCAATGATATTGTATTCAGCAGAAGAAGAGAAAGGAAATTTCCATAATGGGGTGGCCAAATGAGAGGCAGATTTTAAATACTGATGTTATAAAACTTAGAAAATTGCTGGAATAAAAGGTTTTGTTTAAACATGCATTTTCTGTAGGGTATGATGTCTGAAAGAAAATGGTCTGTCATTATTTAGCGTCTTCAATCCTTAAGGATGTGTCAAGAAAATAAAACATGCGCAGCAGACCAAAATATGAGGTAAAAATCTGGAGATTCACTGAACATTTGGACTGTTGATATGTCTAAGCATAATGTTCAGCTGACCCTGATTTTTGGAAAATATTTTTGATTTTGCCACATCTGTTCTGCCCCCCCCCCCAAAAAAAAGGTGATTTTTCCATCATTTTATTAATGATTGTCCACACTAAATAATTTCAACTTGAGTTTCTGGCTTCATATCCTTTGTAAAATGCATGTTATTATAAAGCATATTATCCTATCCATATATAAGTGCGGCACAGTGGCACCACAGATAGTGTTGATGCCTTACAGCAAGAGGTTTACTGGGTTGATTCTCTTTGTATGCAGTCTGTATGTCCTCCCTTTATTCGTGTGGGTTTGCTCTGGTTTACTCCCATATTCCAAAGACATGCAGTAGGTGGACTGTATACTCTAAATGGGCCATAGGTGTGAGCGTGTGGTGTGGAAGACCTGTTGTGGCAACGCTAGCCATCCGGTGGTATAAACCTTTGGTCCCCAAACCTATGTGGAAAAAGGTGCTGTAGATGGCTTTAAATATGTAAGAGTAATATTTAAAACTGATCCATAATTTTTGGCCATTACCTGCCATTTGTTATTATTTATTTATTTTTTGCCCTTTACCTTATTTCTTGAACTAACAGCTTGAGAACTCTGAAGGTGGAACAAATGGCTGGGGAGATTATGAGATATAGGGAGCTAACAGCCCCAAGCTGGTCCATAAAAATATTACTGGTACTCAGTAATGGATGGTCTTGATAGAGAATGGCCAGTAGCAATGGAGGCATGATGACATTGGTCATTTGGTGCAGTGAGACTACTACTCACTGTAGGAAGGGTTGCTGATTGGCAAGTAAGTGGGTCACTGCTCAGTCAATAGCAACCTCTTCTATCTGGTTCATTTCTGTTGCAGCAAATGGCAGAGGCTGGGATGCAATACCCAACTTGGATGGCCCAGATCCCTCCTCAGATAAGGCAACCCCAACCAGTTCTCAAACACACATCTCAGCTAGCCTGCAGCTAATATGCCTGTGGCTTTGGTGGATCAAGGAAAAATGCAAAAGTGAGACAAGAGTGGGAAATCTGAAATTGATGATAAAGACCCAGTGGTGATGTGGATAGGCAGAAACGGACTAAAGCTTGCATTAGCCTCACTGTGTCTGAAGTTTCTATTTCCTCCTGCAGCAGCTGACATCAATGATAATTGAAAATGCTACACACAGAGATTACAGTGCCTTATGTACAGAAAGACTCAAAGTCATAAAATACCAAGATTTGCAGGCAGGAATGAGGGCAATGTGGAAGAAAGAAACTTAGTTCCAATAGTAGTGGGCACAATAGGGCTCATAAAAAAATTGCACTCATATGAAGATATGCTACTGATACATGCAACTCCATATGAATTGCAGAAGGAGCCAATTCTCAGCACATTGTGTTTTCTGCAAAAAGCACTTTCGGCTAACATCACAAACTGGAACAATACTAATTTCATGAACTGTAATCATACTTTGACTTGGAAAAGGGGTCCATTCCCATCATTGTTTTAGAAACCCTAAAGACATGGAGAAATTAAACCTTTAAAGACAAATGATACATCAAATCTTCACATAACACATATGGGAGTAAGAAAATGCAAACAGCAGTGTAGCAATACAGCTTTATACACGTTAAGCAAGCTGTAGCCTTAATTGGTTTCCATAGACTAACTTACAACTATAGTTGCGTGCATATCTACAAGAAAGCAAAAGTTGTCAGGTTACAATACATAACTTAGTATACATAATGACAGCTTGTGGTGCTGCAATTATTAAAAAATGAACAGAAGCAGCATTACTTAAAACTATTTGCAGTAGTAATGACAAAGCAGCTATAGTAAAAACATCTATTTGCAATAGATTATGAATGTCCTATAAAGGGGAAGGATGACAGAGGTTGGAAAAGTTCTGCCTAGTGGAGAATAGTGTTTTTGTTAAATGCATTCATGACAAGAAGGCTGGAACTGTTCAGTAGATAGGGCACCTATCAGTTTCTGTGTGGCCATGTATGAAAAACAGTGATATAAAATATTAATGTTTTTGGTGAGATGAACCACACCATACATCAGTTTAGGAGACATAATACAAACTGCTCTAAAAAAGGCATGCAACATAGTCACAGACTGAACAGTGACAGGGGATGTTCCTCCTACAAGTTCCATAATTACTGAGGAATAATCCTTTCTGGCGTAACACCGTGGGTAACACTGACAAGATAAAACATACCTGGAGATATTGGCAGAAATTCTGGGGAAAACCTAATGCTTTGTATATGTCATGGATGTCTGCTAGTCATATACTCAGAAAAGAAGAAAGGCACTGCAACTGAGAGTACACATGCAACACTGCATACAGTAAGCACCTCCTTTATCTTCTTATGTGCATCAAGCAAGCAGGCATAGGAAACTGCTGCAACAAGTAGGTATTCATATTTGGATATGGCACTACAGCTGTCAGTAGTATGCATAGCATGTGGCCTGTCCATAATCACAAGATTTGTTATGTGCTTGTATCCATAGAGAATACAACCTATACTTGGACATCTGTTGAAGCTGAGCAACAACAACATTGTGAGGTTAGTTGTCTGTCAGGGTCTGACAATACCAACATGCACACTGAGTCACAGTCACAAGATCCATTGGAAATGTCAGTCTCCGATGTCAATCTCCATCTCTTTCATGTGCATACTTCCATTTGTCAAGATAGTATTGCCCCCCCCCCACACACACACACACACACACACAACAAACTGCACACTGAGGAATGCAGGCAACTGAGTCTAGGGGGCAACAGGGGCAGATAAACGTACCACTTCTGACATCCAGATACATATTATAAGGTGGGCTAGCAGTGTGGCACAGTATTATCTAACCTCTGACATACATGCAGCTCTCAGCCTCAAGTGATCGATTTGCAGGGTTGTGATCTGGGCACAATCTACTGTTATACACGTAGAAATAAATATGATCAGTGTTGTGTATGGCATTTTGGGATACAGAGGATGGCAGGCATGGTCATATAATTAGCCTTGTATGTACATAGTGGGCCATATCACCACAATAGCCACTTCCTTCAAAATGACAATCAGTGTTACCAATGGTTCCTTGCACCACAGTGGCTGCAGATATGTGCATACCCATGGTGGATGCATAAAATAGCCATCACAAGGGACACAGTCTGAACCTGCTATGAATGAGGTGCCTTCATCTCCACAGCAACTGCATTTGCAAGGCTGACCATGATGCAGGTCCATTCATTGTAGTCCACTTAATGATAAAGTAGAACACAGGTCTTCCTCCTCCAATTCCAAAACATCTGTGTCTGGGGGGGGGGGGGCTCCACTATGTGTCACCAAACACATGAGCCAGAACTACCTGCCCCCCCCCCACGGGATGATAAAATCAGTAATGTATGTGCATTTTCATTCTCCCTAGCCCATCAAATCAGGATGCCATGCCACTAATCAAACATAGATCATCTTGGGTGCAGTCAGGGCATTATCCCTCTAACCCTTTGTGTCATGGGAGGGGATATTTGCTCCCGTTCATTTATATCTGCACTTTTAACTGTATATGTGCAAATTGAACAGTGTGTTCATAAACTAGTGAAAACCTTAGCAAAATACCAGTTTATTTAAATGCAAATATATACAAATCAGATTTGACCAAAAGGTTAGGACCAAATTGTACACAGACAGCTTTTTCACAGGTTGCATAGTCTTGTGCACTGTTGTAAGTAATGTGGGACAAAAAGGCAGAGAATCAAGCTGTTAAGACAATTCAACAATGCTTCTAAATACAGACTAAAGTAGCACTGAGCAGACATTTTAGGTACAAGAAGTCTACAGGTAGAATGTTTGCTATAATTGCAGAAGTTTCTCTCTCCGAGTTTTGTAATATACAGTGCTAAACTTGTTATTTTTTTTGGAATCTCTGTATAGACACCCTTATATCATTCAATTTTCTTAATGACACAACAGCATGACACAGACTAGCATTTGTTGGTTACCTGTACACAAGCCTCCATAAATAAAGGTATTCTTACCTCAGTGGTTGTAGATTCCTTCTGTCATTTATTCATTTTTTTCCTTCCTTATTGTTTGATGCCTGTTTTATCCTTTCTGATAAAGGACACCAACAAGCAGGGTACATAAAGCAGAGAACAAGTTTACTCAGATTTGTGTGCTAATATGCTTACAGAGAAGTGTAATTTTTTTTTTGAGAATAACACCTATAGTGTTTTTATGATAACTTTGCATCAAAAACTGAGATGATTCTGATGGCAATCTCTCCTTTTTAAGTCATCAAACAGACTGACAAAATAATATTTTGAGTGTTGTCTTGTACATCTGTACAAGAAGCATGTTGTGATTCTGGTACAGGTAAGAATTTTAAATGAAACATTTATTAATGCAGTATTGTTCATGCTGGGATGAAAACAAATTACATGGTTCAAGAAAGAATATAGTAACAGTATTACACTGTTCAATAAAGAATGATGTAGTTCTACTTTAAAAAAAGTATATTGAGAAAGTGACATCAAAGTTTTATTTAAAAAAAAAAACTTAAATTTGGTACCTGTGCAATAATTCTTACACATTTGTTTTGGCCAGGGTCATGACTGAAAGTGATCCTTGGACCAACTCAGCAACATGGTTCAATGAAGAATTTCTAATAATCAATACCCTCTATCACTGTCTTCAGACTAGGGTACTAACTGGCACAATGAATTTGTCTCCCACGTTCAGCTCCACAAATGTACAAAGCAAGGTATCTGTTGTCCCCATGTCTTTTCTTACAGGCTGATGAACACCTCTCCCAAAAAAAATTGTGAGTCACCCTAACAGCAGGGTCGGAAGGACAATGAGGAAGAAGTCAGACTAGAGATTCTTGCCAGTGCCAAACTCCATCCTCAACTAAAGCCCCACCAACAATTTTGCAAAAACTAATAAACTTTTTGGATGCCTTTTCTATAATCTTAGGATTCATCCATCCATCTTCAACCCATTTTCCCATTTTGCATATGGGGTCAGGGTGCCACTTCAGCAATGATAATCATCTCGAGCCAAGATTTACACTGCCAGGTAGCTAACCCTGCAGCAGTAGTTAATTCTACCACTCACACACACCTACAGCCAATTTTAAAATGTCCAATCCACTTAATGCATGTCTTTGGAATGTGGGAGGAAACCGGAGCACCCAGAAGAAAAGGTTGACATTGCAATTGGCTAGCCCTGCTGTAGTAGTTAATTTGTACCACTCCCTCACACCTATGGCCAATTAAGAGCATCCGATCCACCTAATGCATGTCTTTGGAAAGTGGGAGGAAACTGGAGCACCTATAGGAAGCCCACATGACCACATGCAGACTCTGCACAGAAGGCATCCAAGCCAAGAATTGAACTGAAGAACTTCTTGCTGTGAGGTTGCAATTCTAACTGCTGCACCACTGTGGCCACCCTTAGGATTAACAGTGAATAAGTCGTAAATAGAACTGTTTCCTGCAAATCAACCAGCTAGGAGACTTCCATGGGTCTATACCACTCGATCAAAACACCAATTCAGAGAATACCTATTCAGTGAACTACCCTTTTTTCAAGTGATCAAATCAGTGATTTTTTTCCCAGTGCACTAATTTAGTAGGCAGACATACCAAGTGATACACACCACAGTATAACAAACCCCACAAAATGGAAGGCTACATCTCCCACACACCCCCAATGTAGGGGGCTGCACTCCCCACATCTCCCAATTATGTAAACTAACCCCAAGATTGCACTACAGTGGAGAAAAGGGCTAATTTCCACGTTTGCCAAATAACTCAGTCCTCTGGGAAAAAACGTTCACTGATTTGTGTGTTCGATAAAAGGACATTCTCTGAATAGGGGTCAATGAATAGGTATTCGCTGAATTGGTGTTTTGATCAAGTGATATAGATCCAACATCCAAGGTAAGGTCTCAGTTTCTTTAAAATGGTGAGTCTTATTATCAAGGTAAGAATCTGTAATCTGAATTCTTCCACAGTGTCCTTACAGCCCTGAATGTCAAAAAATGTGAACACAAGACCAAGAATCACCAAAATCCACGGCCACAGTACCCAAATCTCCAAAAAATGTGGTTAGAAGCAGTAAGTTCGTTAATGCCAAAAATGAAAATATATAATATATTATTATGTGTTTTTACATGTGTTGTAATATATTATATATTTTCATTTTTGGCATTACTGAATTTAAAGTTGAGTTTGATTCTTGGATTGGAATATATATTTAACATTTAAGGAAAGTTTATACACACTGTATTTTTAAGAAACTGATTAGGGATGATTCACATGGGGGGGGGGGTATGTCATGTGAAGTCGCGTTTAGTATTTAACATGGCTGACTACACAACAGATTTTTTAACCTTGAAGAAGCTCGGTAATAACTGAGCGAAAGCGCTTGGTTTATTGTTTGCTGCTGTTTGGTGTGATTCAGATTACGTACCAATAAATGTGCTGTTCTTAACTCACTGCTTCTAACCACATTTTTTGGAGATTTGGGTACTGTGGCCATGGATTTTGGTGGTCCTTACAGCCCTACTGTTAAAGTGTCACTCTACATATGTCCATTAATGCAGGAATATAGATTAATTCTACAGAATTTTAGAAGGAGTTTCATGTCATGGTCTATATATCAATAATGCTCCATTCATCCTTTCTTAGATGTATGCCTAACATACAAAACTATGTCAAAACCAGAGCTGTTGGGCATGCTCCACTTAAAGAAATACCAATCCCTCCGAGCTACACACTCTGGGGACCTTAACCTTGTCACCACAATAAACAGAACATGCTGGAGGGATAGATTACTGTCCCAGGGACTTCCCATACTTTGGAACAAACTGCCTATCTATATCAAACAAAGCTTTTCATTAGCACTCTTCAAGAAAAATCTTGATGATTGGATGGGAGATAGGAAATTCACCCCAGGAATCACTTCTGTGGCTCTGCTTTTCAGGGGCACAGGAAAATAATTTGTTTGGGTGGCAAAAGTCAGGATACCATTTGGTTAGGCTTATATAGGACCTAGAGCCAATAGCCTAGTACCTACCTATGAACCTATGACCCTATATTTGTCCACACGATGACCTTCTACTTGGGTTTAGCATAATGGTTATGATGTTTACCTCACAAGAACAAACTACAGGGTTTGATTCTCACCTTTGGTCACTGTCAGGTTATTGATTGTTAGCCTGTAAACTGATTCCTTAGTATTTTCTTATACTGTCTAGCTGGCAGCTTGTGTCGCTCAGGGGCTTAGGGAAGTTAGTATGTGTGATGCTGTTGATGGTTCAAATCTGGAAGTATCCACATCTTTAGACTTAAGCCGTGGCACTGGCGATAAGTGCTGTGATCTATATTGCGTAAGACTAGATAGACAATATTTCTAAACTCACTCTAGACCACTCAGTGTGTGTGTTTCTCCTTACGACATAAGATCTGCTATAATTTTATAAACAATTTGATTATATACTGTATCTCCTGGCTGAGAAAAATAAAGAATATATGCTGACATTTATCAGGAAGGGGAAGAGGATTAAGATCTCTCCAAGTAACCTTTATATCTTCTAAGGCAGAGGTATTGCAGGTTTGCAAATTATCAAAGATATGCTGACAGTTTCACCATTGCTAAGTAGTTAATTATAGAGATGGGCACCCCCCCCCCCCTCCACCACCAATTGTTGTTAAACTTTGAATTTAACTTGCTGTTCATTGTGGCCATGTAGGACATTTTTTGGTTCTTACCTGGTGGACTTAAGGTGTGGCATTGTATAGAAAAAACACATCAGGTTACGTGGCAGCTAAAAGCAACTTGTGTCATCTTGTACCTCTCTAGGTTAGACTGTACCATGTAATGCTATTCATGCCTAAAATCTCTGGACACTATGATGGAATGACTGGCTGGACAGGGCATTAAAACTATTAGGCACTTTACTAATTTGGTAAAGAGATTATTAACATTTGGTGCCCTTATTTTTTTTAAAAGAGAACTACAAGTCTGAGACAAAGAACTTAAGGAAATACTTCCAATTACAGAATACTTCTTTAATTTCCTGTTTAATGAAGATAGTAAAGCAAAACCCTGCACAGTGCATGGCTTGATAACTGTGAATGATACTGTGTTAACAAAAAAACTCCATCAAAGACCTTCTGGGATTTAAAACCTGATTCAATGACCTTGTGTAAGTTACACAGTTCAGAAAATTCTGGCATATATAGCTAGCTACTTACAAAGAAAGCTTTGGGTACTCCAGAATGACAATCATATATCTTCAAACTCTAATTTATTATCCCTCTTTTGCATGCATTCTGTCCTAACTTAAGGCACAGAGACTATTGAACATCTAGAAAAACTTAGGAAGATTGCACATGGCATGAAGGATGACTAATTTCCATAAATTCTGGAAGTGTGATATGGTCAATCCAGATTACGAGTACCTAGCTAGGAAGAAAGAAACATTCTTGGGGAAGTCTCTTTCAACCACAGCCAATAAATCGATACTGTGCCTCTCAATACTTTCTGTTTTCATGCCTCTTATGACCAAAACACTATTGACTGTCTTGCCATTGCCAAAACACCAATACATTGCAACTCACTGGAATGCCTAGCCCATGCCTCACTCTTTGGTACTGAAGCCATACAACCTGGCACACAATGCTGTACAACAACAGGAAGTCTCCACAGTTTCATGCGAAGAATGTTATGTTCACTTCCAAGTTATTACGGAAGGCAGCGTTCTCAGAAATGACATTGTTAGTGATATTACCATATGGAAGAAATAGAAACTATGATTGTTAATTAAGCCCCAGCTTGTCTGACTATTATGGCATATAGCATTCATAGTCAAATTAATGGTTGTAGATATTTTAAACATGTTATCATTCCTGTTGTATTATTAAGTAGTTTCATTGGTTCATTTCTTATTCTGATGTTTGGAAGATGTTTTTTACCTAGAGATGTTTCAAGCCTGAGACCTAAACATTTTACTCCCATTCAAGAAATGTACCCCTAGTCATAAAAAGCGTCTATATCATGTTATCGGAATCTTACTACATCGAATCACTAAAGGTTGACCTCTAGTGATCAATGTAGTAAAACACTGAATAACGTTAAAAAAAAACAAAAATAAAAACTAACTAGCATAGGCAGGGGGACAAGCCCCCCTGCACACCCCCCTACTTCAATATTCCAACTCTAGGACCATACTACATTGATGTAAACGGAAATCTCCCCCTACAGAGATTTCCGTTTACCTGCATGATGTTCTGCGCTTTCGATGTTGTGCTGCCGACAATATCAGCTTCGATACTGTCGGCTTTCGACATCGCGAAGTAGACCCCATAAAAATAATTTCTTCTTCCTTATTCCACCACACTCAATGGAGGAACTACCGAAAAAATAACTAGTGCTTATAAAAACAAAATTTCATCTAGCTAAAAAAAAATGCAGTTACAGGTCTACCTATAGTGAAAAAAAAAGAATATCCCACATAAATCTAGAATATATTTGGCAGTGCAGTGGTTAGCATTGTCACCTCACAGCAAGATGTTTTCTGTTTTGATTCTCGGCTGGGGTGCCTTCTGTGTTGAGTCTGCATGTACTCCTGCATTTCCATGGATTTTCTCCAGGTGCTCCGTTTTCCTCTCACATTCCAAAGGTATGTGTATGGAGCATTTTCTGTGGGCCTGTGCTGCAAATGGACTCTGTCCCAGTCGGACTTTCCCAGTAAACAAATGTTAAATACATAAATAAAATAATTGTCTGTCCCCAAAACCATAGCCCTAAGCAATCAAGATAATTAATGAACAAAACAATTACTCTAAAAAATACAGAAAGACGTGTAATGACCTGAACTAAACTAACCTAGAATAATCTGAATTCCTGCCTTCAAAACATAGTTACTACTGCAGTTAATATTAATCCACAAATGAAGTAGTACAAAACTGTACCACACTAAAACCAATGAGAAAACAAAACCCTTCTAAGAAAGATAAAACAACAAAATAAAACGAGGATCCAGTGTAGAACAAACAAACTGACAAAATATTTAGAAACTGTATTGACAGACACAAATGACCAAAATACCAAAAGTTGTAAAACTGAGTTTGCCAGTGTTTCCTGCAGTAGACAAACCCCCTGCAAAGCTGCATGCATTAGAGGCCAAATCCCTAAACACCACCAAACTTATAGGTAACAATTCCATGGTTGCACAAACACAAAGAGGGGAGAAAGCTCCCAAACAAAGGAATCACTGCTTCAAGTATTTAGAAACCACCCCAGCAGTGATTTTTTGTGAAAACAGATATTAGTGTTCTGCTAGTGTTTACAAAACTTTGCATTATCTTAATATTAAGTAATTATGACACAAAAAAAAAACATGACTTTGTTGTATATACCTGCTTAGATTTGTGCGCACAAACACAGGCACAGACACTAATAAGCAAACAGGCAGACAGAAACACACTGCATCCAACCACCCCCATAGATACACACACACACACATTCAACTTAGTCATCATAAAATGCACTTTGTTATGCATTCCTACAATATGAATATTTAATCCATCTAAGAAAACATTTGCATACATTTTACATATAGGTTCATAGGTTGGTACTACGCTATCGGCTCTAGGGCCTATACAAGCCTAGCCATAACAGTTCCCTGGATATTTCTTCCCACAATATTTACTTCTCTGGACCCCTGGTATATCTACAGGCAGTCAGGCTTACATCCTCCAAGCATCAAGTGCCTAAGTCACAAATGCCAAGGGTCAGGATTAATTCCTAACCCTGATAATGCACAAGTTACCGTATTCTATAATTGGAAGCTTATTGTTAACAAAATGAATCATAGTTTTTGTTTTGGATTCCATTTTAATTTGCTTCTATAATATGAGGTCCTATTGCTGTAGATTGTCCCAAGGAATAATGATGAACAGGTAATACATAATTTTGAACAGCTTAGTCTTAAAATATGATTGGTCTGACTCAAAAGCAATCAGAAAAAAAGCTTTCTTGCCATGCATTCCTTCAAACCCCCTTGCTTATTATTGTTCTGAGATATACAGTCAAATTAGTCAGGCGGCAGTGCCTTCTTTTTAAAGGTGTATCATAATTGCCAAAATACCATCATGGCTAAATGGGAAGCATTTGCAGCATCTAAATGACATCTTTGGAAAAAGTGACTATCTATACCTTAAGCAGAAATAAAAAGATAAGAGAATATTGAAACAGTTAATCTTGTTCCAGTTCTTCAGATTCATTCAGGACTTGCTATGCCATGATTACTCTTCCACATGTCTAAAAGTAATCATCATAGTCTGTTGTTTAATTATGCTTTCGGTGCATGGATCGTGCTATCCCAAACAGAACCAAGATGCTATCCTCCAAAAAAAGGAAGCCAATCTGGTGGTGTTCTGCCTTAAACAAACTCTACAACAGAAGAAAGAAACTGTTGCAAAAAAGAGTAAAATCCCATGATTGGAGGAACTCCCTGGTCAGCTTCAGTAAGAAGCCGAGATCCCTCATAAAATCCTCCAAAGCTAGTTATGAAAATCAAATAGCCACTGATTCTAAGGACAACCACAGAGCATTCTATAGCTATGTCAAGACTCTCAATGGCAACACTCAGATCTGCTTTGAGTTACAGCACAATGGCACTAAATATACAGAGCCAACTGATATTGCCAACATCCTGGCAGATAGGTTCAGTGCTAACTTTACCCCCCTCTAACCTCCTAAAGGGCCCATCTCTATACCAGAAGAATGCAAAATTCCTGTAATCACGGCTGCACAGGTAAAAACCTCACTCTCCAAAGCCAAGAACATAGCATCCATGTGACCTGACAACATCCCAGGCTGCATTCTACATGAACTACAGAATGAACTGGCACCCCACCTAAGTACCATGTTCAATCATAGCCTCCTCTCAGGCTTTGTACCCATTGAATGGCACACTGCAATGGTTATCCCACTCCACAAAGGGGGAGCCATGACAGACCCCGGGAACTACCGCCCCATTAGCCTGACAAGCCTGGTCTTCAAGGCCATGGAATGTATCATCAGGGAACTCATAAACAAAGACATAGGTAATCTCCAAACTCTGGACCCACACAGTTCAGGTTTGTAAAAGGCAAATCATGTCTCCAAAATCTGATAGACTTCTTTGAAGCAGTCAACAAAGCCATAGATGAGGGTAACGGGGTTCACACAACCTATCTAGATCTCACCAAGGCTTTTGACACCATCTCCCACTCTGGAATTATAGATAAACTCAGTAAACTAGGTATAAATCCCTTTGTCACAAGATGAATTGCCAACTGGCTCACTAACAGATCCCACACTGTGAAAGTAGCAGATTCCAAATAAGACTTCAGACCAGTGACAAGTGGAGTTCCACAGGGCTCAGTCCTGGGTCCTCTCCTACTTGGTATCTACTTCTCTGAAGTACAGGTGAACACAGAAGGTCTTTGGCTAACTAAGTTTGCAGATGACTGCAAACTAGGAGCCATAATCAAAACTCCTAACAATGTGGACATCCTACTAAAGGGTCTCACTGAGATAGATACCTGGTGTCAAAGCCATGGCCTCAAGCTCAATGCCAAAGAGTGCATTGTCATCCCCTTTGGTAAAAACTCTGTACCCATGAACTACCACATAGGTGGTAGTCTACTCAACATAGAAAGTGTGATAAGAGACCTTGGGACACAGTTGGACAGTAGTCTCTACTTTGATAATCACATTGCCACAGTGGTCAGGAAATCCTTCTATGTGGCACACTTCATCACAAAAGGTTTCTCATACAGAAAAAAAGATGTCATTGTTCCCCTCTACTCATCACTCATTAGAACCATTATAGAGTAGAATGCCCCTTTTGGTATGTACCTCACAACAACTGGAAAGGCTGCAGAAATACTGTACAACGAGGACTACTGGCATCAAACAGATGCCCTATGCAAACTGTCTCAAAAAACTCCAGCTTTTCTCCGTCGCATATCGCCTACTCAGAAGCAATCTCTGCCTAACATACAAAGCTATGCCAAACCCAGATCTGTTGGACATGCTCCACTTAAAGAAATCCCAATCCCTCCAAGCTAAACACTCTAGGGACCTAAACCTTGTCACCACAATAAACAGAACATGATGGAGCTATAGATTCCTGTCCCAGAGACTTCCCATACTCTGGAACAGACTACTTATCTGTGTCAAACAGAACTCCTCATTAGCACTCTTCAAGAAAAATCTTGATGACTGGATAAGAAATAGGAAATTCATCCCTGGGATCACTTTTTTGGCTCTGCTTGACAGGGGCACAGGAAAATAATTTTCTTGGGTGGCAAAAGCCAGGGTACCTTTTTGGCTAGGCTTATATAGGCCCTATGAACCTATGAACCTATGTTATAATTCCAACTCCATCTCACATAAATTTCATAGCTCACTACATATATATTGGTATGAATGGTTATAGCTATAGAGTTTTTCCAGGTTTCTTTTAGATACTAAAATCAGCAGCATAAAAAACATGCACTTTAGCCTTTTTGATTATATAAACTGCATCACTAATGGAAAAAAAAAAAACATGGAAATCGTCACTATCATGCTGTAGAACACCCAATACTGGATAAATAACAGTGTAATAAATAGCCAAATAAAGCTTAATGGTTGATAGATAAAATAAGTTAGTTTTATGTACTTTACTTTTAAACAATTAGTTTATTGCAATGGCTTATATGTTGATGCAGACATGTATCTCATGCAGTTTGCCTTAAAATAAAAGGGAATAAGAGAACCACCTCAGAATACCAATCACTATGTATGTATGCTTGCAGATGAGTAGGTGGGGGGTGTTCATATGGAGATGTGTGTCTCTTTATGTGTGTCTTAGCGAGTGTGTGTGTGTGTGTGTGTGTGTGTGTGTGTGTGTGTGTGTGTGTGTGTGTGTGTGTGTGTGTGTGCGCATGTTTGTTTGTATTTAAGTACTCTTTCTATTCCTTCCCCTGTATAAATTGTCCATGAGCATCCCTGAGGCTAGACCATGGTCTATGCACACAAATAAAATTTAGATGAAGTGTATTGTTCTGAATGCAGTCAAGTATTTGCCGAATGTGTACTAAGTTTTGAATACTTGGTTTCTGGGTTAGCATCTGAAGTTTTGTCTGCTTTATTCCTGTAGTACTTATTTTTATTTATTAGATGCTAATAGAAATACCTTGCAAAGATAACTACTTTAAATTAAATTGCCCACCTAAAATTTCTCCTGGTCTATTTGGACTTTTAATCTGCCCAATATCTATATTTTGCACATTTATGCATTAGCAATTTTCCTTTTGTGCCTTAACATCTTGCATGGGTCATTGCTGAAAATATCCTCTGGATGAACCAGTTCAACAGTTTAGTAAATGCATGAAGGAATAAAAAAAAATATTATAAATTGCAGCAGTTACAGATATTGATCTGAAAACTAATTTCCCACCAGTGTTATCAACAGTGTTCTGCATGCAAATGTGCTAAAGACAGTAACACTGTTGCTGGCATAGTAAATATGAATTTACATTTAAAAATATCATTATTATAGTTATAAACTAAAAAAAATGCACAGCTGAAAGCAGGAGAGCATTGAGCTGGGCTTATTACATATTGGCTGCTTGCAATGGTAGAGGTTACCTCCTGTAAAATGAAGAAGTATGATGCAACCCCTTGATACACTAGAATTCATCAAGTCTACAAATATTTGACAATGTTATAGTTTCTGACCTTGACTAACCTAGAATTCAAGAAATGCAGATTGTGCAGTCAAGAAGCAAACAAAGAACACATCATTATATTAAATATTAATAATCAACATCAAACAGCAACCTAGTATCATAAAGGTGAAAATATTTTAGGTGTGTGCTGGGGTTCCTTAAAATAAATTGACTTCAGCTAGTTTAACAAGAAGAGGACAGCACTCAATATCATTACATTCGTTATTTAAAGTTAGCATCTTTGTTTTATATCCCTTATGATGAGATAAGGTTGAAGACACTGGAAGATTTGCAGGAAGTGAATTTGTCTTTCAGTGCATAATTTAGCATGAACATGCAAATAAAATCCACCTCTTTGACATTCGTAGCTGGAACATACTGAAACTGACATACTAGTGTTACAGATTTTAACACTGTCGGTTCCATTGCTCACTCTCGTCTGTATATGATGGATAAATAGATATAATAAACATTCTATCATAGAACAGAAATGACAGGCTGTTAATATAGACTGCACCCTCCCCCATTTTACTTCTGTCTCTTATTATTTATTTATTTTATTTTTTTATTAATTAACTGAAACAATTATTCATCTTAGCTTGTCATTACCATATAGCAATAAATAACACCAAAAAACAGTCCAACAGCACTTGAAAACCAATGCTGGAGAAAAGCCAAAGTACAAAATGAAGAAAAACCAGCAAGGTTACCACGACCATAAAACTTTTATTAGGTAGGATAAGCACATTCCCATTAATGTAATGCTTCATCAAACCCAGTTTAGAAAACCAAAGGAGACAGTCACATTTAAACAGAAATGTTAACTAATCACAATACCAATTCAATAAGCAATGACCCATCACATTGAGTTCAATTTTCTTGCTTTCAGGGCAGGCTTTAAAGAAACATTCACATTAATACCCGGGTAACTCTCTGCTTGTAATCTTAGTATCCACTTAAGCTCTAAAGTTTCTATGTAATTATTTAGGTCACTGTCCCTGGGGTTTGATCTAACACACTGTAGAACTCTAAAGGAGAATTTATGCCCTGGATTCTCTACAATATGTTTGGCCAAAACATTCCTAACATCATGAACTCTAATATCATGTAAGTGTTTTAAAACTCTGTCCTTTAATTTATTGACAGTCTCCCCTACATAAAAATATAAACAGGCATCACGTGTAGCTAAATATACAAGTTGTGTTGTCAGACAATCCGCATAAAAACTAGGTTTAAATATATATGCCAAGGTAGTATGCTTAAAAATCTGTGATTTTGCAATAACTGACCAAACCTGGCATCTATTGCAAGGAAAAGTGTCTATTTTACATGTAATGCTATTACGTACCTGTTTTTTAGGTCTACATAGTAACTGTTTTAGCTTACCAGAACTCTTAAATCTAAACCTAGGTTTGCGACCTACAATACCCAATGTTTTGGAATCAGCAGTTAGTAGCTGCCAGTTCTTGGTGATGATGTCAAGCGTTGTCATTAGTAAATTTAATAAAAAATCTTAGGCCATGCCATGAACCAGGCCTAGTGAGTCTCTCTTTTGTTACCTCTTTTTGGCTATCTGAATAAAAAGGTATGGCCATTCCATTCCTACTTGACATAGCTTGCTCAGAAATGTCATCAGTTTGTTTTTTCTTATATCCCCTGCCCAAGAACTAAAGTTTCTATGTAATTCTTTAGGTCACTGTCCCTGGGGTTTGATCTAACACACTGTAGAACTCTAAAGAAGAATTTATGTCTTGGATTCTTTACAACATGTTTGGCCAAAGAATTCCTAAAAACATGAACTCTAATATCATGTAAGTTATTTAAAACTCTGTCTTTTAATTTATTGACAGTCTTCCCCACATAAAATATAAACAGGCATCACATGTAGCTAAATATACAAGTTGTATTGTCTGACAATCAGCATAAAACCTAGGTCTAAATATATATGCCATGGTAGGATGCTTAAAAATCTGTGATTTTGCAATAAGTGAACAGACTTTCCATCTATTGCTTCCATGTAATACTATTAAGTACCTGTTTTCTAGGTCTACATAGTAACTGTTTTAGATTACCCAAATTCTTAAAACCAAACCTAGGTTTGCTACCTACAATTCCCAATGTTTTTGAATCTGCAGTTAATAGCTGCCAGTTCTGTGTGATGATGTCACATGTTAGGCCAATGCCATTAGTAAATTTAGTAAAAAGTCTTAGGCCATGCCATGAACCAGGCCTAGTGATTCTCCCCCTTTTTACCTGTCTTTGGCTATCTGAATAAAAAGGTTTGGCCATACCATTCCTACTTGACATGACTTGCTCAGAAAAGTCATGAATTTGTTTTTTCTTATATCCCCTGTCCAAGAACTGTTGGGTAAGTAGCCCTATATACGTATGGCAGTCATTATCCTCTGTACACAATCTGGATATCCTTGTGAACTGACCCTTTAAAACATTAGAAATAGAGACTTAGGGTGCATGCTATTAAATATTAAAATACTGTTTTTTCAACAAGCCTTTATATACAATGTAGTGTTAATCCTACCAGAAATATCTTTATATAATTTCACATCAAGGAAATCAATACTAGAGTTAGAAAAAAATGAAGTAAAACTTAAAAACTGAGTAATACTATTAAAAACTCTATAAAGCATAATGCATCAGATTCTTCACCAACCCATAGAAAAAAGATATCATCCACAAAGCATCAATAAAACTTTAATGAATTAGAATAGCAGGCATTATTAAAAACATAATTCTCTTCTGAGTGATACATTACAAGACTGACATACAAGTTGGCATGGGGGTGCCCATGGCAACCCCTCATTTTTGAAGATAAATATATTTTCCAAACATAAAGGCATTATTTTCCAAAATGAATTCCATTAAAGTGCATGTAAGTATAATTACATCATTCTTGTATCCACTTTTGCTAATCAAAAATCTCTCTCATGGCCTAAACACTATGTTTATTTGGAATACTGGTGAAAAAATTCTTAACATCAAGTGTTGACAAAAAGCCAGTTAGAAGCTTCATTAACATTAATATTGGACTGGTAAAGATCCATTAAAAAACTGGTTAGTGTCTTTTAACACTGAACTTGACAACAATAAGATACATTGCAACTTTTCTTCAACAAAAATAAAAAGGGGCTTCATCACCCCCAGCACCAGATACAATAAGGCGGAGATATGGATGTAGAAAATCTTTATGTATCTTGAGAAGCCCCTTTATGACTGGTACTAAAGGTTTCTCAACATACAGAAAATAATAAAGCTGTTCATCAATTGCGTTTCTCATACGTAGGTCATACAGTGTATTGTGTACATGTTTAATTAAACTATTAATAGAGTTTATATTAACATACGTTTAGTTATCACTCAAAACTAGAATCAGCATAGTCACTAGCATTCATCACTGTCAAAGCACCACTCTTATCTGCCAGAACAATGGAAATATCTGGGTTGTGCATCAATGATTTTAAAGCTTTCCATTCATTCCTACTTAAGTTGTAGAAAGTTTTTATGTGTGGAGCTTCTAAAGCATTAATGATATCTTTTTCTGTGTGTTTCTGAGTTGTCCAGACCTTGCTGTAGTAGAAACAAGTCTTTCTGCTTATCAGCGGGAGTGGTAAGCATTGAGCTGCCAATCTGTCACTAGAGGAGTGGTTTCCAGCTCAGGAATTGTACTTCATTGGCCATTTGGGGCTGCCTTCTATCCCTTTCAACTTTCTGTCTTGAAAACCTGTGTTTGCACAGGTTTGTGCATCATGTAGCACCACTTAGCTAGGGTTAAACTATTACCGGCACCAGAAAGTCTGCTCTTCAGATTTTCCCTTAGAACTAGCCACTTTTCAAGTTTAGCACTCAAACCTGATTCTCTGAGCTCAGCACTTGCTTAGAACTCATTGTAAGCACTAGATATTTCTTAAATTGCTATATCACTCAACTTTCCACTCTAAGTAAAGAGGAAACAGTTCTAGTACTTAAATAAACAAGCACCTATCCAGGCATGTCTAAGTGTCAACTCCCGGTGTTTTCTCCTATCCACCTGGTGAATCTGGGCATCTTAGGGCAATTGCCTCATGTACATTGACAACCCTGTCCTCCTACCACTTGACAATACAATCTTTGAGAGATGAACTTATATAGCCAAGCTGGAAGCCAAGCTTTCTCCAGCCAAGACTGGACTAGTCAATCAAGAGGAGAAGGTAAACACAAATACCACACCACGCACAACACATAGTCCTTCAAAACCTACACCACCAAAACCCACACACAGTAACAGAAAACACACACCTACATTCATGGAGGTTCTTTATAAAAATATGCCCAAGCAACAAAGACCACCGAAGCTGTAATTCAAACAATCACTACCCCCCAACACAACCCAAGTGAAACATAGCTAATAAAACCAGTGTGTCACTCAGCATCAGCCCCTAAGGCAAAACAACATACCCAGTACACTAGTCATAGGTGACTCTATAGTCAGGGACACTGATGTCTCACTCACCAGTCTAAACAAGGAGAAAATTACAGTCAGCTTCCTGTCAGCTGTCAGGATCCACCACATAATGCACATTCAGGTCACTCCACAACAAGTACAAATACAACTCTGTCATTGTCCATGTTGGAGTGAATGACCTGAGACATACCTCGCTGGACTACATGAAAAGAGACATGGAGTAGCTCTCGGATCTTGAAGCCCAGGCAGGTATGAGATATGACCCTAGCCCTGAGTAGCATCCTGGCATCACCCAGAATGATACCACAGTACAAGGACAAAATGATTGACTTCAACAGTTGGCTAAGCTTCTGGCATTTGAAGGGGATCCACTATCTGTCTGCCTGGGATGACATGACTGACAGACCACAATGCTTTGTCAGAGATTGCCTGCACCTGTCTCCCCTTTTATTCTGGATTCTGGCAAAGGCTTTTGCCACCACTATAGTGCCATTTTTAGGCAGGGTTCAAACGACAAAATTACCACCATAAAAGGTACAAGCAAGCAAAACCTGAGGGTAATGCTACTCAGTGCTAGAAGTCTAAACATCAAAATGTCCTCACTCAAGGCACTCCTCAAAATGGAGAACATTGACATCTGTGCAGTGACAGAGACCTGGTTCAAGGCTCCAGAGAGCACACCTGCAATACTAGGCTACAGTTCATACCACACCTTTCGGCCACCTAACCTGGACTAAAACACTAAAGGTGGTGGCGTGTCCATATTCACCAAGGATACCCACACCTTCAGGCTAGTTGTTCAACATAACTACATCTGAGATTTTCCAGGAGCAACTAACTCTTGGCAAGACCGCAATCCAAAATGTAGCCTGCTACAGACCCCCCACCATGCCCCATGATTACCACTCCACTTTTCTTAACATACTGGAAAATATTAAGGTACAAACAAATACCCTAATAGTGGGTGACTTCAACTACCCCACCATGAACTGGGAAAACTACTCATGTACCAGCACATTTCCCCAACGATTTTGTAATTCCTAAATTCCAGTGCCTTAGATCAACTTATCAATAACCCCACCAGGGGCACCAATATCCTGGACCCGGTCATTACCAACATGGGCGACCGATGCTCCACACCAGAGGTCAGCTCTTTGTTGGTCAGATCTGACCATAGGCTAATCACCCTAGACATCCTCATCATGTCCCCACCCCACATTAAGGTTACCACCGTAAAAAACTTCTCCAAAACCAACTTCATGCTTCTCAAGACAGAAGTGGCAAACTTCACGACACCTATGCAGATGGAAAGCAGAAGTACAACTGATGAATCTTACACCAATGCAATGTTTGAACACATACATGAGTGCATGGACCGTACCATCCCAAATAGAACCTATATGCTCTCCTCCAAAAAAAAAGGAAGCCAATCTGGTGGTCCCCTGCCATAAACAAACTCTGCAAAAAAAGGAAGAAACTGATGCAAAAAAGAGTAAAATCCCAAGATTGGAATAACTCCCTTGTCTGCCTCAGTAAGAAACTGAGATCCCTCATAAGATCATCCAAAGCTAGATACAAAAGCAAAATCACCACAGATTCTAAAGACAATCACAAGGCATTCTACAGTTATGTCAAGAATCTAAATGACAACACTCAGATCTGCTCTGAGTTACAGCACAATGACAGTAAATATACAGAACCAACTGATATTGCCAACATCCTGCCAGATAGGTTCAGTGCAAACTTCACCCCTATCTCACCCCCTAAAGGGCCCATCTCAATACCGAAAGAATGCCAAGTCTCGTTAATCATGGCCAGACAGGTAAAAAATGCACTCTCCAAAGCCAAGTATACAGCATCCATGAGACCAGACAACATCCTGAGCTGTATTCTGCATGAACTACAAAATGAACTCACACCCCACCTAAGTACCATGTTCAATCATAGCCTCACTTCAGGCTTTGTGCCTACTGAATGGCACACAGCTATGGTTATTCCACTCCTCAAGGGGGATCCACCACAGACCCCATGAACTACAGCTCCATTAGCCTGATGAGCTGGATCTGCAAAGCCATGGAATGTATTATCATGGAACTTATAAACAAAGACATAGGTAACCTTCAAACTTTGGACCCCACCCAGTTTGGGTTTATGAAAGGCAGATCATGTATCCTAAACCTGATTGATTTCTTTGAAGCAGTCAGCAGAGTTGTGAATGAGGATAGAGTGGTTCACACAGCCTATCTAGACCTCACCAAAGCCTTCAGCACCATCCACCACTTTGGTATCATAGATAAACTCACTAAACTGGGCATAAATTGCTATGTCACAAGATGGGTTGCCAGCTGGCTCACTGACAGAACCCACACAGTGAAAGTATCTGATTTCAAATCTGACTCCAGATCAGTTACAAGTGGAGTACCATAGGGTTCAGTCCTTGGTCTGCTCTTGTTAGGCATCTACTTCTCTGAAATTCAGGCCAACACAGAGGGTCAGTGGCTAACAAAGTTCGCAGACAACTGCAAACTGGGAGCCATTATTATTGAATCCCCAAATGATGTGGACATTCTACAAAAGGGCATCACTGAGACAGATGCCTGGTGTCATAGCCACGGCCTCAAGCTCAATGCCAAAAAATGCATAGACATCCCCTTTGGGATAAACCCTGTGCCCATGAACTACTACATAGGCGAGATGTGTCCAACACGTGGCCCACAAGCCACATGTAGCTCTCAGAGCTCTTCCATGTGTCCCCTGACCTTCAACTTCAATTTCAGTGTAAAAACACTTTTTTCATTTGGATTTTCCACCCATGATCTGTAACTGCAACGTGCGCATGTGCCAAAGCACCCTTCCTGTTTTCGTGCTGAAGAATTAGTGTGTTTACTCATGCTGAAGAAGATACAGATGCCAGACAGCACTTAATGGTAGAGGTTTCAATAACAGGTATGTTGAAATATTCAGTTAAATGTTATTTTATGTTATGTAATTAAAAGCCACATCACAGCTTTGAAAATAAATTAGTATCTTCAAGAGCTCTGGTAAATGAGACAGATTGGTTACTAAAAGATGAAAAACTGTTTGCAGTACTGGAGGTCTTTTACACTCTTGGTCTGGTTATTTTTTTTTTAAAATGTACATTTCTTACATTTTATATTTATTGTTTGATTTTCATGTTTTATTAACTCCCTGAGACTCACTTAGCAAGGGTGTCTTTTTCAGAAGAACTAAAAATGGCACAGGGATGACATAGACTTGGAGTCTAACTTGTTAAAAGCTCTCCTTATAAAATGCCAGACAGAGAAGTAGTTACATAATTAACTTCAATGGCAGCTGTAACAGTGAAGTTTACTGCCTCTTTGTCAATGTTTTTCCCGACAAACCACCAAGGTAGTATTCATCATGCAGTCCCTGAAGCCATGAAAATAAAGGTACAGTACGACAAATCATTAGGAGCACCAGGATGGATTGTAAATGCACTGGCTGTCCAAGCCTTCTATGAATGTTTTCTATTTATTTATTTTATTACAGTGTAACCTTTTGAATCTATTATATTTACCTTCCCTGGCTCTTCCCGTCTATTGTGCCGGTCTCCTACTAGTATTACCCATTAATTCAAGCCAAGCTGTTTTCCTTGGTTGGTGGTCAAGCTTTCTGTATTTAAAAGCAAATGTTTGCAATTACTTTTCAGGGTGGTCCATTTTTTTTTGCTTTTATCCTTCCTGCTCGGATGTTATCTTCTTCAAAAGGTGTGAAGGATTTCCAATATTTGCCATTTGTTTTTGCAGACATGAACTCTTCTTTTTTAACACTTGTTTGCACATTTTTTCAGCGCTCAGTGAAGGTAGAATTGGAAAACACCAACACCCAGTTGTTGATACTCTCATAACTTCAGAAACTGTATAAGTGGCATTTAAATGCAGGTGCGTGTGTGTGCGTGTGTGTGCGTGTGTGCGTGTGCGTGTGTGTGTGCGTGCCCGCGGTGTGGATAACATTCTACAAGTTCTAGAATGGGATGAAATGTTGAGAAGAGCAGAGAAGGAAAGGGTAAGGAGAGCAGGTGAAAGTTCAGCTTGAAATAACTTGGAGAGCACAGCTACTAAGGCAAAATATCACAGCTGATTGTTAACCTACGTTTATGTCTGCTTCCATGTACGTTTACTTTTTGCCATACTTGTATGGTACCAAGTGTCAAACCTACGGACATCTTGTGTTTCCATCTTAACAACCGTATGGAGTTTCTTGGCACTTTTAATTCTAATTTTGATTCCCTCAATCTTGTATGCATTATGGAGTCCAACTGCAGTACAGCTCACATAAGGGGCTACAATTCTCACACATGTGAATCTTTATAGCAAGCTTATTGCTCTTTGTTGTTGTTCACCATTCAGAGGCTGTTGCTTTGCCTCTCAAAGTAAAATATTGTATGTGTTTTTGTGTAGATTTGATTTGCTGATAGTGAGATAGATAATTTGTACTCAATTGAAGTTTGCCCCGAGCCTATGATATTTGTGGTTATTATCGTGCAGCACACCTGCCAGCTGCTGCATTCACTTCTAGTTATCTGTTATTCACTAACCACATCATTCTGCTTTTATTCTCTCTTGCAATGTGTTTGAAGTAATGCAATCCTGATTGGGAGCAAATTCTTAATTCAGTAATGTTTTGGTCTGTACTGATGTGTGTGCTGCACACTTAGCAATGTTCTTCATGTGAAATAGTAAAGTAAACAAAGTCTCCTCTGCTATTTGTTTTATCACTAAGGTTGTAAGTTAAAAATATCCTGTTCACCCACTTACCCAGTTATCCCATACACAGATCTGCAATTTCAACATTTACTCAGCCTTTTATCAAATCTAAGGTAAATGTGATCTTCAGAAAAGCACATGGAAACATTTTAGGGCCATTTTGGATGACAGACGTCATCAATACATCAAAATGCTATTGTTCTCTTTGCTTAAAAGATTGAGAACTGAGGAAGGGTGTGTGCTTTTGGGTGCTTATTAATTGTATTTCATTTAAATATATATTATTTTTAATTTCCCTAGTACCCTGGCTAATATCTTTCTTCTCTCAGAACTGGCTTATGAAATCTCCATTGTGTGTGTGTGTGTGTGTGTGTGTGTGTGTGTGTGTGTGTGTGTGTGTGTGTGTGTGTGTGTGTGTGTGTGTGTGTTAGTGATGGTACATATACATGCACAGTGTTAGCATGATTCATAAAAACAAACAGTCATAAGCAGTACATATAAAATTGCAGTCTGGGTAGGTAAAAAAAATGATACATTTTGTGCCTTTATTGTACTGCCTGGCTCTATTGTAAAAAAAAAAAAAAAAAAAAGAGAGAGAGAGAGGAAATGAGTGTCATATGGTATCGTTGTTGTTGTTTTACATAGCAAACATAACCCATACTTTTTAATGTTGATATAGCAGGTCTGATTAACATGGGGAAGAGTTTGATGAATGCTTGGCTTAGTCCAAGGAAGTGCCATTTTCAAACATAAATGAGAACCTTAAACAAGTATGAGTTATAACTACTTTACTGAGCAAATGCTGTTTGTCTATTTATCTAGCTAGTTAGCTAACTATTAGGGTAAGTTAAAGTGGCATAAGTGGCTGTGCAAGTGGCTAACATGGTTGTTATGGTAGGAATGCAGCAACATGTATTAACTACTGATTATTTATGTAATTTTGGGGATATATTACTTTGAGAGGCAGATATGAATATGGATGTGGTTACTGTTGTCAGAATTTTGAGGCCAACGTTAGGCATTTATTACATTTATTAATTGTTTGAATGCACTTACACTATAGCCAGGAGGTCGACTTTGGTCGCCCATGGCAGCGAAAGAGTTAGCTATATGATATATTTTATATGTGGCCCCAAAGGAATTTCTGTTCACTCAATGAGGCCCTGGAAAGCTAAAAGGTTGGACACCCCTGACATAGGCGGTAGTCCACATAACACTGAAAGTGTGATAAGAGACCTAGGGACACAGGTGGACAGTAGTCTCTCCTGATAACCACATTGCCACAGTAGTCAGGAAATCATTCTACATGGCACACCTCATCACAAAAGGTTTCTCATCCAGAAAAAAGGAGGTTGCTGTTCCTCTCTGCTCGTCCCTCATTAGACCTATTATAGAGTACAACGCCTCGTTTGGTATGTATCTCACAAGACATTTACAACAACTGGAAAGGCCACAAAAATACCTCACAAAGATGATCACCGGCCTCAAACAGATGCCCTATGCAGACCATCTCAAAAAACTCCAGCTCTACTCTGTCACATATCACCTACTCAGAGGCAAACTCTGCCTAACATACAAATCCATGTCAACCCCTGAGCGGTTGGACATGCTACACTTACAGAAATCCCAATCCCTCCAAGCCATATGGTCCAGGGACCTAAACCTTGTCACCACAATAAACAAAACATGCTGGAGGGATAAGTTCCTGTCCCAGAGATGTCAAGCAGAGCACCTCATTAGCCCTCTTTAATAAAAATCTTGACGATTGGATGGGAGATAGGAAATTCACCCTGGGGATCACTTCTGTGTCTCTGCTCGACAAGGTCACATGAAAATAAAATTTGGCTGGCGAAATCCAGGGAATCTTTATGGCTAGACTTGTACAGGCCCTAGGGCTGATAGCCTATTACCTAGTTTCTTGAGGAGAACTCATTCCAACTGTTTATCTCCAAACATTAATTTGAGTGTTAGAGTAAAATCCTGATGAACATATGTAAATCCAAAAGCACATCACTGATATTGGAAGAGGCCATAGGAATAAGCGTTAAGCCCCTATTAAGAACTGCTGTTTCACATGCATTCAGATGATATTTGGAAAGATTAACAACAAAATTGCTCATCTGCAAGCTTTCCTGTTCAGTTGCTGGCCCTCTGTTGAGAGTTTTCTTTTTTGATGCCCTTTGCTGGCTGAGTGGACTGGTGTTCCTTGCTTCATCTTTACTGGAAGTGGAAAAACCAAAGGAGCAAGTGGATTTTTCAGTCTAGCCTCTGTTTTCTCATAGTTCAAACCCTCCTGATTCAAACGAGGAGTTAAAATATCACTACCTCTTTCCATAGGAGTTTTTCCTTAAGCTGAGCAGTTGGGAGGTGATGCTGCTCACAATAATGCTGGATTTGGCTGGTAATGCTGAAGTCAATTGAGAAGAGAGTATGTCAGATTTCAGCATATCTGGTTTCAGCATTACTTCAACAGGTTGTTTCGGCCATACAAAACACATTCCCTGTGCTAGAATCTTTATAATCCCTTTGTAACTTTATTAGTTTACTCTCTTGAAATTTTACTTCATAAGATGTCACACTAGCAAAAAGTGTCTCTAGCATGTCCAGATATTGCTCACTTTTGAAGCGAGACATTATTCCATTCAACTGTTTATCAACTTTCCGTAACAGTTCATCCTCTTCTGGCTTGAAGTAATCTATTATCAGGTGAATGTACTGGAAGCTTAAGTACTGATTTAATTGTTGCCATGTCTTTAGAAGCTGGGAAAGAGAATTACCATAAGTTGGCATGCATAAAACATGCAACCACCTTGTAGCAATTTGATAGTTTAAACAGGCTTCCATATGGAGACGCTGCCACTGCAGCCTTTTAAGCTTGTAAAGACCATGTTTTAAAGTTCTTAACTTCTCTCTGAAGTCATTGAGACTTTTTGAATCCATATCAGCCTGATCGGCATCATTGGTCTTCTCAAGCAATACTTCTAATAAAGGATTACTCAAGGGTCTAGTTACCTTTATCCACCTTTGTTGTAACTGGGTGGAAGAAGGATTGTAGTCCAACTCTATTGGTACCCCTTCAGCCACATGGTGTATCAAACTAGATAAACAAACCAATAACAACAAAAAACAGCCCAACAACACATGAAAACTGATGCTGGAGAAAAGCCAAAGTACAAAATGAAGAAAAAACAGCAGGTTACCACACCCATAAAACTTTTATTAGGTAGGATAAGTGCTTTCACATTAATTTAATGCTTCATCAGATCTAGTCTGAAAAACCAAAGGAGACAATCACATTTAAACAGAAATGTTAACCAATCACAATACCAGTTCAATAAGCAATGACCTATCACATTAGGTGTACAATTTTCTCCCTTTCAGGACAGGCTTTAAAGAAACATTCACATTAATACCTGGATAACTCTAAGCTTGTAATCTTAGTATCCACTTAAGCGCTAAAGATTCTATGTAGTTATTCAAGTCACCACCCCTAGGGTTTGATCTAACACACTGTAGAACTCTAAAGGAGAATTTATGCCCTGGATTCTCTACAATATGTTTGGCCAAAACATTCCTAACATCATGAACTCTAATATCATGTAAGTGTTTTAAAACTCTGTCCTTTAATTTATTGACAGTCTCCCCTACATAAAAATATAAACAGGCATCACGTGTAGCTAAATATACAAGTTGTGTTGTCAGACAATCAGCATAAAACCTAGGTCTAAATATATATGCCAAGGTAGGCTGTTGAAAAATCTGTGATTTTGCAATAACTGACCAAACCTGGCATCTATTGCAAGGAAAAGTGTCTATTTTACATGTAATGCTATTAAGTACCTGTTTTTTAGGTCTACATAGTAACTGTTTTAGCTTACCAGAACTCTTAAATCTAAACCTAGGTTTGCGACCTACAATACCCAATGTTTTGGAATCAGCAGTTAGTAGCTGCCAGTTCTTGGTGATGATGTCAAACGTTAGGTCTACGTCATAGTAAATTTAATAAAAAATCTTAGGCCATGCCATGAACCAGGCCTAGTGATTCTCCCTTTTTTTACCTCTTTTTGGCTATCTGAATAAAATGGTATGGCCATTCCATTCCTACTTGACATAACTTGCTCAGAAATGTCATCAGTTTGTTTTTTCTTATATCCCCTGCCCAAGAACTGTTGGGTAAGTAGCCCTATATTCATAAGACAGTCATCATCCATAGTACACAACCTGGATATCCTTGTAAACTTACCCTTCAAAACATTAGGAAATACAAATCTAGGGTGCATGCTATTAGATGACAGTATTATGGTTTTCCAAGAATCAACGGTGAGTGCACTAGCTGCTAGGCCACTGACAGTGCAAAACTGAAAATGTTTGTGCTGTCAAAGTTTTCCATGTTTTTCAGCATCTACGAAGGACAATGTCTGTTAGTAAGATATGTACATCACAGGTCTAGTGTTCAGTAGTGACCTCTAGTCACTGTCTACATGTTCTGTCAGTGGTTCTTTGTGTACTTTCAAAGTACTCTGGTCTCCTTCTGCCTCCAGAATGATAACACTGAACTGTCTTTGTCCTCTTTTCTTCCTGTAGTTCTCTCTCTCTCTCTCTCTCTCACTCTCTGTCTTTTCAGGTTTGATCTTAATCAAATACATGTCTCTGATTTCCATAGCTACTTTTGTTATGTAAGGGTGCTATTTCAGAGGCAGTAGTTATAAGGAATGCCAGTGTGGAGACACAGCACCTTTGTCAAGAGATGCAGGGGGCATTGGCCCCTGCAAAAATATGTTTTATTGTCTTTGACATTTTATGTTGGACTGAAAGTTTGTAAGTGAATGGCAGCGAGTTTCAAGAAAATAGCTGTATTGTGCTTTAGCTCCTATATGTTCTCTTTATATTTATAGCTGTATCTTGTCATTGTATTCTTGTGGCCCAGGCCATAGTTTGAAAGAGTTCACTGACAAGCCTGCTAACTAGATTAAGAGATGGTAGTTGACTGACTGACTACTTACCTACCTAACTATATAAAAATGTGGAGTGAAACTTGAATATTGCTGAATTAGTCCATCAAGTAATGATCTTACTATTATCAAAAGCACTCAATTGTCCTGGATAGCTACCTAATTCAAATATGCTGCTTGGAATTTTAGTTTATGAACCCACTGTCTTCATATAGTCATCCACTGTACTTCAGAAGAGATCATCAGAAGCAACAGAAAACAAATTGTTAGACTGGAGCTGGACATGAGTTGAGATAATCAATTTTAATTTGCACAACCACTTCCCAACAAGGATGAACATGTTAATGAAAACAAATGAGCATCCTCAATATTGGATCACTAAGGAAATAAACAAATGGGTATTGATGATGTCTATCATTTTATGATTGAACATCATGGCATTTTGTTGAGGATACCTATGACCTGTCTTTGTTTCTAATACTCTAGTTAGACAGCCAAATTGACATCACACTTAACTGAGTGCGGATGGTGTAAAGTGATCACCTTCTCCCCATACAGTTTCTCCACAACAATGAGGAACATTTACATTTGGGCTATGGTATCCTGCAGGTCTATGACATCATCAACAGTAGCACATTGTTTACAGACTTATGCTTCATGATCTTCCTATGAAAACACATAGGGTGATCAACACTCCCCCCCCCCAAATGAAGCAGTTACCTACAAATGTCAAAGTCCCCTTTCTCAGTTATACTTCAATATCACCTCCTCATTCTTCAGTTTTGGTATTCTGTAAGAGTGTTATGTTTGACCACTGTTGGTCAGAAAAAGCAATACCTTAGTTCTTTTTCCCTGTGTGCCCCCACCCTCCCTACCTACCAACTATATATACTAACTATAGAATTGCACTACAGTGCGGAAATGGCATATACATTTTATTTGCCCAACAGTACTTACGTTTAGAGAAATGTGATTCAGTGAAATGAGTTTTCAGTGATTTGAGCTTTCAGCGATCTGGTGTGAGTGTTTTGAAATTCATTGAAATGAGTTTTCAGTGAATCAAAGTAGACATATATATATATATATATATATATATATATATATATATATATATATATATATATATATATATATATATATATATATGTGTGTGTGTGAGTTACGTGAACTTGGAAGGTTGATATGTCTTTTTGAATGCAGATCACACTATAGTGGGGATCAAGAAATTTATACTTTCTCTCACTGTAGTGTGATCGTGGAGTTTGTATACATAAGTAGCAGGGGGTGTGGGGGGTGTAGCCCCCCACAAGCCCTCCTGCAAAATGTTTATAGCGAATAGCATAATTTTGACACACTACTGTATATTGAAGGGTCTGGCAGTTTAAATACCACTACTTCCTTACTGGATTTCCATTTACTACTTCCTTACTGGATTTCCATTTCTCGTGTTGAACAGATAAATGCAGAAGGTCAGGAGTGCTGCTGTACTGTAGTGCAAAGATGTCGAATTCAAAGTTGCATTTTAGCAGGTTCTTCATTTTACTTCAGATTTATTTCAGTTTTTGACATAATGCGTCACATAAATGAACACTCACATGTTTAATTTTCTCTGTTATGATAGTAAACCTATATATATGATAGATCTAGACTTCAGTACCACATTTTTTTGTTCCACTTGACTTCTGCTGTGCAAGAAGCAGTCGGTTCACTCCAGAGAGTTTTCACTTTTTCCCACTGTAGTGCAATGCTGCAATGATGGAGATGGCATATTATATTTTGTATTATATATTTTTTTGAGTTATACTTCTTGATTATAAAAATCTGTGTCTCAACAGAACATAATGGAGCCTGTTTATTGAGATTGAATGTCATCCTTTTATCCATTCATCTTTTCATCCATCTATCCACCCAGCCAGCTATCTCCCTGTTTACCCTTTTTCTCACAACAAGATTTATCTATTATAGGGTTGTAGAAATGCCAAAACTTAGCAGCTAATGAAACTTGTTTTTCACATTGTACCAGGCAATTGCAGTATGAATACACTGACACACACACACACACACACACACACACACACACACACACACACACACACACACACACACACACACACACACACACACACACACACACACACACACACACACACACACACTATACGCATACCTCTGGGCAGTTATGAACATTGCCAATCAACTTGCATGTCTTTGAGAAGGAAGGAAGGAAGTACCTTAAAAAATCCACATGGACACAGCAAGGATATGTTGACTGTTAATTTTTTCCTTCTTTTGCCATACTCCTAAGACATAATGCAGCCTTCACTCCAACCTACCACAGGAGTCTTAACTCCTCCATTTCTAAAGAATTATCTAAAATGGCATTGTTCATCAAATTTACCAACAATCACCTCCTGAAACGTGAGCCCCATTTACAGGAAGCCAATTTCCATTGATTCCTATGTCCTGCAACCCCTTTATATCTAAATTTTAATATAATGGGTGCATGATCTGAGATGTATCGTTCATGTATCTGTACCTTTTCTATATTCCGTAAGTCTTTAAATTCAATGAACAAATATTCTAATTGACTGCCTTGCCCCTCCCACTTCCTACTAAATGTATATTCTGTTGCATCTTAGTGTACTGCTCTTCAACATCTACAAGATTAAATCTGCCAAGCTATCCTTCAGAACTTTTAGCGCTCTGACATGTGGTTCCTTTTTACCTAAAAATCTGTCCTTAGACACTTTAAGTGCTTATTTGAAATCTCCCCCTATAACTTTTCGATACAGCATTGATACATGCAATTTCCACGTTTGAAAAAAAACTTCTGAGAAAAATTGCATTCATCTGTATTTGGTGCATATACATTAGCAACTGCCAGTTTCCTTTCTTCAGCTATTCCCTGCCAAATAACCCATCTTTCTGCCTTACTGCAGATGACCTTTTCAGATGTTACACTAACCTTTTGATGAAACAGAATGGCAACTCCTCTTTTCCTGCCCCTTAGGTGTGGTCAACAAAGCAGGTTGTAGAAGTATGGTCCCTTTATGTATAAGTGTATTTATCTTTTAGTTTTGTGTCTTGTAATGTGGCAGTTTAACCCTGTGATCTTTTTAACCTCTGTAATACTCTTTTGCTTTTCATAGATTTTGAAAGTTCACCAGTTTTCCATGTCATGACTTGTAATCTCTCCATTGTACTCCCTGTCATGGTTTGTATTTTGTATGTTCCTCCATTTCCTCTATTTATACCATATGGCTTTCTCCAAATCCTCCCTATATCCTGTGATGAGTCCAGTCTTCTCAACCCAAGCTAGGATCAATCCTTTGGGCAGTGTATCTGCTTAAGTTTAGGGTTAGTTAAGCCTGGTGGCTTATTTGCTGCTGAAACGCAGTTCCTCCCCTCCTGAACTAATACAGTCCTCTCCCATGGCTTACAATATCTTGTCATTTGACCCATTCAGCATACCTGCCCAACATCTATGATCACTAACAGATTACAGAGGATTGTAATGATGCATTGCCACAACATCAAGAAGAAATGTTATGAATCCATTCCACATGACTAAACAATATATAAATACTTGTTATAATATGACCATACTAATACACTAAATAGAGATGTCATCACTTCACCCACTCTCGAAAATCTGGACTATCCCCTGATCAAATCTTGAGTTTTCACCCTGTAGAAAAGAAAAGGTAAAAGTAAAACAAAGGTTGCAGGCACCAAATGGATAGCCACATTATTCCAGTATTATGGAAAACATTTCATACTGACACTTCAAAAGACAATTCTAAGCTAACCAAAATAAAAAAAAAATCATTTAAATTTCCATTCAAGAAGTACAAGAATAGTAGTACAAGAAGCGTACAAGTTTATAACATAATACAATTCACTGATACAGTCCTTGATGTCCTTCTTATTGCAAATATAGAGTTATTTGGTGAGCATTCAACTTTGTCCTACCTATCCAGTCACATGTTCAACCAATCATACCCATCTTAAAAGAATAAGACTCCTTTCAATTGCCCACATTCCTGACTCTTTCATTGCTCTCCTTAAAAATAGTACTTTGATAAGAAGTCCCATCAGTATCACCCACAGATCCTGTGACATGACCTAATGTTTTTGAGTTGTCCTAGTGAAAAACAATTTTAGGTTTGGCCCCATGTATACTATTCCTTGTAGTCATAAGCATCATATTCCATCATGTGTTTCAGTGCTAAAGGCACTTCTAATCCTTCCCTATCTGTTCTGTGCTTTTTTTTCTTTTTTTTTCCTGGAATAAGAGGACTGCCTGGATCTCAATTCTAGTTTCTCTTTTCATTTTAGATACTTCCTACTCCATTTTCTTGATGAAGATAATGCTTTCTAAGCCACTCCATGTACCATCCTTACTTTGCCATGTCTCTCATTTCAAAATAATTCCAGGCCTCAGTTCTTTAATTAAACTGCCATAGCTTCCTGGAAAATGACACCAATAAGGTAGCTGGAAATAAGATTGTTGCTATAAAACCATGCACCTGAAACTGCCTTTTTACTGGTTCTGTATCCTTATTTTTCGTATACACAGCCTGAAAAAAATAAATCTTACATAAACTTTACTTGCTGTTTCTGCTACAATATCCCTTAGTAGCATCAGTTATAAGAAACTAGCCATTCTTTTTCTAGATAGGATTCTAGGGCCATTCTACATTGTAAAATGGCGGGGAACCTGTTTGCTGTGTTTGTTGTGTATCTACCTACCATATGGATTCTGGCTATCACTCTAGCAGTTCTTTAGGAACATTTGTTATAGAAAGAATTAGATCTCTCACCTAAGTCACTTGTTTTTCTACTGGCATGGTCTCTGGCACCCCAAGAATTCTGATATTCTGGTCAAAACATCACAAAAGTCCACAGACTGTAGGAAAACAAAGTCAGCACTCCTGGAACCACACACTTCAGCAACTCAAGTAAATCCTTGTAGTAAATGGCCACAAAACACTTTGGGAGCATTAAAAACTATTTTTATTAAACCAAAATAACAAAGAGATAAGCGTTTTTGTCAAGAACCTTCTCAACTTCATCAGATAAGAGCAAATCCAGAAAAACACTCAAGTACATTCTGCAAGAGCATTAATTAAGTAATAACCCAATCCCATCACATGACTAAAAAGGACCTCCATGAAGTCATAAATGAAATGGAATCATAAAAGTATTCTTAAAAAGACAATCTTTAAAACCAACATTTAAATGTCATTAAAAAGTGCAAACATGCTGAAAATAAATGTAAATACAAATACACACATAATGTGTAAAATCAATAAAATGGTGTTTATATAAAAATGAAAGTGTATATAAAAATGTATATAAATATTTTTTATATTTTTTATATGTTTTACCTTTCCATTGCTTTTAGTTTAAACAGGCAAGCAATGGAGAGTGAATAATTTAATCCTGGCCATTGCCCCGCATTTAGGTGGACCTGTCAAATTAATTCTTTCTTTTCCAAAATCAGTCCCCATGGGCCAATTCTTTTATCCAAGTCAACAGTGTCCACAATGAAAAATTTGAAAGAGTGGTCTGATTTTTCTGTGCAGTGTTTACTCAAGGCATTTGTGGATTTCCCAAGTCTGATATCCCTTAAATGCTCATTAATGTTGTTTTTAAATTTCCTCTCAGTCTTTCTGACATAGAAATATTCACATGAGTTAACACCCCACAATCGACAACTCTTTCAATATGACAGTACACCTTCTTATTCGCCTGTATTTGAAAACCATTCACTAAGAATTAATTGCCTTCCATCACAAAACTACACTGAGAACAGGAACCACATTTTTTCATAGACCCTGCATGTACAATGTTTCTGTTGGACTCTAAAATGCATTTCAGGTTCATCCCTCTCTTAAAAACAAATATTTGGTTTAGTTCCAACACACTCTCTGATATCCCTATCATTAAGCAATATAGCCCAACATTTGAATAAAATATCCAACACATCCTTACTGTTACTGTGAAAAGTAGTAGTAAAGGGACATTTAAAATTTGAATTTTGTTCAACATCGGTTTGGGTCAAGTCAGTACCTACTCCAATTCTGATATTCTGTTATCCTGATCGACACCTTTAACTTGGGATGCTTACACTGCTTCTCTAAACATTTTTCAAAAACTGTCAAAAGCTGAATATTTTTCTGCTGCTCTCTGGATATTTTTTCTTCTACTACAATCCACCCCTCTTTAACCTGGGTAATAGTCTGGCAGACTGCCACAGTGTCAGCAACAACATTGACATTTCCTCAATGAGAATAACTAATTTTTATTTCTGACTCACTTCCTTAGATTGGTTAATCAACACAGATTCCATTTCACCTGATTATCTCTAACAATCAATCAGGTAAAAACACATATTTTGGCCATTTATTTTACCAAGGAAACAGGGAAAATTGAACCATATGAGCTGGCCATGTCCTCAAGAAAACAACTCTGTTTAGGGAAGTCTTTGGAAATGTAATAATTAGGGATTCTTATAATACTTTTGCATTACAAATTTAATTAGCACAAGGAATGCAGGGCATTTGTTTCATGAAATGTGAGAACAAATGCTTTTTGTTATACTGTGTCTCAAATTCAAGGAACAATTTTATAATACATAACCAAATAAATTATTGGCAAATAGATGTAGAAGAAGTGGAAGAAATGGAAATTTTTATTTTATCAGGTTGAACTATCTCTGTAGATGGTGACTGCAACCATGAAATTAAAAGTTGCTTGCCTTTTGAGCGGAAAAGTATGGCAAATTTGAATAAGATTTTAAAGAACAAAGACATATCATTTTCTACACAGCTCTGTATTTTCAAAAGTATAGTTTTCCAGTAGTGACACATGACTATAGCAGTCAGACTATAAGTAGGGCTGAACACAAGGACATTGATGTTTTGAATTGTTGAGCTGGAAAAGACTGCTTGAATAATCTGCTGCAAGAAGATCAAATCAAATACTCCTTAAGAAAATACATCCAAACTGTGCATTGGAAGGTTTGGTAAGCATAAAGCTCAGTTTTGTTAGCCATATAATTTCAAGATATAATTCACTGGAGAAAGCACTGATTATGGGAATGACAACCAAAGGCTATGATGAATATAGAGAAGCCTTCAGACCACAAAGCATTAGACTCAACACATTACTTACCTTCAAAAAATAAGAAATTACATGATTAACATGCAAGTGTATCATTATAACTGTTGAAATTTAGGTTAAAAAGTATGTTGCTGGAACTGTATTTTTTGTGTCCTCTAGATACAAAAGTAGTTCAGCCAAGCTATTCAAAATGCATTTGTATCATGTTACATAATATATGAACATATCAGCTTATCAAATAGTTTGCAAAAGCATAAGTACATAAATAAATAAAAATAATAATTTGAAAATGCTTCTGCAAGGGGGGAGCTCACTCACCTATCACAAACCTCAGTCTCCACTACATAATAATAATTCCAAAGCCACACAACCAAAGAGTAAGAAGAAAAACAACATTACTGTGTGAATTTCATTATTCTCCCTCACATTCATTAAGCAGCCTTCTAGACATGGTAAAACATTTCAACAAAATAAAGTAACAAAAAGGCAACTTACATAACATGGTCCAAATTAAAAATATTTGCATTTCTCTTGCAAAAACATAAAATGGCAATGTAGCTGGGATGACCTTGTTGCACTATAGGTGGACGGCTATCTTACATCAGACTATTTGTTAAGATTTCCAATTGAAATAATTTCTATAGTTAAAATTATTTTGGAAGAAGTGGAAAGAGGGGTATGTTGAATAAAGTAACCCAAGACTGGAAGTTTGGGATGCTGAAAAAATGTGATAGCATCACTGAATCCAAACAAAATGTGATTTGATTTCTAAGAGATTATCTGATTTTTGGCTGACTACAGTAAAACATTGGATACAATGATTCTGGGCTGCTACATGAACATTACAATATTATGTTTTCACCTAAAAATGAGACATTCAGAAGCAGAAGATCGAGTGCTATGTGCAAATGGTATTGATTGCTCAACATTTGATTGTACTATATGTTTAAGCAAAAAGACAAAAGCAATTGATGTGTTGGAAGGTAAAAAAAATGCAATTCATGATGGCATTTGAATAGGGTTTACTAAAAATTTTGTTGAACACTGAGTGTTTCAGTTGCCATCATTTTTGCCAGAGAAAAAATAATAAAGTGGGTCCTCTTGTTTCATGATATGTGAAGGAACAGGCAGTATGGTATTTATGGTAACTGGGAATGAATAATGCTGAGGGTCAGCCAATTTTTGTTGACTGTAACTTTAAAGAATTTACATTGACAAACTGTAAACAATTTTCACAGCCAGTCAGGCAATGCTAAATATGCACAATCAAATATAGATTTTCTGCAAGTATTAAAGATGTTTTTCCAACTAGGATGGAACTTAGTTCTAATGCACAGTTGGCTATAAGTAAATTAAAAGAGTTGTTAATATTTCTTGTATATCAAATGGAAGGAATGAAGCATGCAAGCCCATTTATCAGTCAAACATTTAAGTGCAGCAGAAGAGGCAGATGATTAATATTTCCATTGTTTTATTTTCTGTTTATAACATTGTAAAAAGTAATATATCCTAGAATAAGATAGTATAAATCTGAATATTTTCATTAAGCAAAACCTGTATATTTACATTTACAACTATTTTATAGCAATTAACAAGAAGATATATGAATATATGAATGTCCATTTGCAAAATGCTTGAAATTTTTCCTAAGTTAGAAAGGTGCTCACATCCTCAGAGAAATGTTTCCAGAGACCTATGTAATAGGCATAGAGGATCATTGCAATAGCAAGTTTTATACTTTCACTACAAATATATCTGTGCAAAGTGTAGCCATCACTCAATTTGGTAGGCAAACATCCTAAAATCATAACTGTAAGCATTACTTGTAAAGAACATAACATACCTTGACATGAATGTTAGTACAGTGCTCCAAAAAGAATGTAAATGCAACAAGTCAAATCAGTCAAACAGTGGTATTTTAATTTTGAAGCACTTGGGGAATCCATAAGTTCATAGGTTCATAGGTTCATAGGTTCATAGGTTGGTACTAGGCTATTGGCCCTAGGGCCTATACAAGCCTAGCCATAACAATTTCCTGGCTATTTCTTCCCACAGTATTTACTTCCCTGGACCCCTGTCTAGCAGGGTGACTGTCATGATCCCAGGGGTGAATTTCCTATCTCCCATCCAATTATCAAGGTTCCTTTTAAAGAGGACCAAAGAGGCACTCTGCTTGACATGTATGGGCAGTCTATTCAAGAGTCTGGGGAGTCTCTGGGTCAGGAACCTATCCCTCCAGCATGTTTTGTTCATTGTGATTACAAGATTTACATCCCTGGAACATGTGGCTCTGAGGGATTGGGATCTGTTTAAGTATAGCATGTCCAACAGCTCTGGGTTTGACATGGCCTTGTATGTTAAGCAGAGATCGGCTCTGAGTAGACAATATGTAACAGAGTATAGCTGGAGTTTTTTTATACGGTCAGCATAGAGTATCTGCTTTAGGCCTGTGATTCTTTTAGTGAGGTATTTCTGCAGAATTTCCAATTGTTGCAGATGTTTTCAGAGGTACATACCAAATGGAGCATTGTATTCTATAATAGGTTTAATGAGGGATGGGTACAATGGGACAATGACCTCCTTTTTTCTGGATGAAAAGCTCTCAGTGATGAGGTGTGCCACATAGAAGGATTTCCTGACTGTTGTGGCAATGTGGTTATCGAAGGTGAGACCACTGTCACTAAGTCCCTTATTGCACTTTCGGTGTTTAGTGTACTGCCACCTATGTGGTAATTCACAAGTACATGTTTTTTTTTTTTCCAAAGGGGATAACTATACATTTCTTGACATTGAGCTTGAACACATGGCTCTGGCACCAACCATCTGTTTCTGTAAGGCCCTTTTGTAGAATGTCCATATCATTTGGGGATTCAATAGTTGCTCCCTGTTTACAGTCATCTGCTTACTCTGTTAGTCAGATTCCTTTAGTATTGGCCTGTACTTCAGAGAAGTAAATGTCAAACAAGAGCAGTCCCAGGACTGAACCCCAAGGTACTCCACTTCTCACTTGTCTGGAGCTGGATTTGGAGTTGGATACTTTTATAGTGTGGGTTCTGTCAGTAAGCCAGTTGGCAACCCATCAAGTGACGTAGGGATTAATGTCCAGCTTAGTAAGTTTATCTATGATTCTAGAGTGGGGAATGGTGTTGAAGGCCTTGGTGAGGTCCAGTTAGGCTGTGTGGACCACCTTATCCTCATCCACAGCTCTGGAGACTGATTCAAAGAAGTCAGTCAGGTTCAGGAGACAAGATCGGCCCTTCATGAACACAAACTTTGTGGCGTCCAGTGTTTTAAGGGTGCCAATGTCTTTGTTTATAAGTTCCATGATAATACATTCCATGGCCTTGCAGATCAGGCTCATTAGACTGATGGGGCAGTAGTTTCCAGGATCCAAGGTGGATCCTTCCTTGTGGAGTGGGATAACTGTAGCTGTGTGCCACTCAGTGGGCATGAAGCCTGAGGTGAGGCTTTGATTAAACATGACACTTAGGTGAGGTGCCAGTTCATTTTGTAATTCATGTAATACACAGCCCGGGATGTCATCAGATCTCATGGAGGCTGTATTCTTAGTTTTGGAGAGTGCTTTTACCTCTTTGGCCATTATTACCGGAATTTGGCAATCTTTCGGCATTGAGATAGGCCCTTTAAGGGGTGAGATGGGGATGAAGTTGGCACTGAATCGATCTGTTGGGATTAGTATATTTAATGCCATTATGTTGTAGCTCAGAGCATATCTGAGCATTGCTATTTAGATTCTTGACATAGCTATAGAGTGCCTTGTGGTTGTCTTTGGAATCTTTGGCAATTTTATTTTCATAACTAGCTTTGGATGATTTTATGAGGGATCTCAGCTTCTTACTGAGGCTGGTAAGGGTTTTTTTTGCATCCTGGGATTTTCCTCTATTCTGAAACAGTTTCTTCCTTTTGTTGTAAAGTTTGTTTATGGCAGGGGACTACCATATTGGCTTCCTATTTATGGAGGAGAGCATCTTGGTTCTATTTGGGATATCATAATTCATGCATGAGTGGATGTGCTCATGCAGTGCCTTAGTGTAGGATTCAGCAGTCGAACTTTCAGTTCCCTTCTGCATGGGCATCATGAATTTTGTCACTTCTGACTTGAGTAGCATGAAGTTGGTTTTGGAGAAGTTTTTCACGGAGGTTTCCTTACTGGGGGGTGGGGAGGGATGTGGAAGTCAAGGGTGATTAGCTTATGGTCAGATCTGACCACGAGGGGTGACCATAGGTGTGGAGCATCGATTTCCCATGTTGGTAATGACCAGGTCTAGGATATTGGTGCCCCTGGTGGGACAATGAATTAGCTGATCCAGGGCATTGGAATTTATGAATTCTAAGACCCGTTGGGCAAAGGTGTTGGTACCCGAGTAGTTTTCCCAGTTAATGGCAGGGTAGCTGAAATCACCCAGTATTAGGGTGTTTGGTTGTATCTTATTATTTTCCAGTATGTTTAGAAAGGTGTAGGAAAGGTGTAGTGAGAATCTTGGGGCATGGTGTGGGATCTGTAGCAAGCTACAATTTTGATTGTAGCCTAGTGTTAGCTGCAACTGGAGAATTTCATATGCATTGTGTTGGACAACTAGCCTGGAGGTGTGAATATCCTTGGTGAATATGAACACTCCTCCACCTTTAGTATTTCGGTCCTGGTTTGGTAGCCGAAAAGTGTGTTAAGAGTTGTAGGTTGGTTTTGCAGGGGTGCTCTCTGGAGCCTTGAACCAGGTCTCAGTTACTGCACAGATATCGATGTTCTCCATTTTTATGGGTGCCTCGAGAGAGTGCATTTTGAGGTTTAGAATTCTAGCATTGAGTAGCATTACCTTCAGATTTTGCATGCTTGTAACTGTTACAGTGGTGGTTTTGTCGTTTGAACTTTGCCTAAAAAAATCACTATAGGGGTGGCAAGAGCCTTAGATAGTAACCTGAATCCCAGATGTGACAGGTGAAGACCATCTCTGGCAAAGCATTGTGGTCTGTTGATCATGTTATCCCAGGCAGACAGATACTGAATCCCCATTGAATGACACCAGAAGCTTAGACAATTGTTGAAGTCATTTTGTCCTTATACTGTGGTATTATTCTGGGTGAAGACAGGAAGCTACTCAAGGCTAAGGTCATATCTGCCAGGACCACATGATCTGAGAGCTCTTCTATGTCTCTTTTCATATAGTCCACCAAGGTACGTCTCAAGTCATTCACTCCAACATGGACAATGACAGAACCATATTTGTACTTGTTGTGGAGTGACTTGAGTGCATGCATTATGTGGTGGATCCTGGCACCCGATAGGCAGCTGACTGTAATTTTCTCCTTGTTCAGTCTGGTGAGTGGGACATCAGTGTGCCTGACTATAGAGTCACCTATGACTAAAGTGTTGGGTATGCTGTCTTGCCTTAGGGGCTGTTGTTTGGTGGCACACTGGTGCTGTGAGCTATGTGAAACTTTGGCTGTGATTGCTGTTTTTTTGCTTTTCAGCTTCGGAAGTCCTTGTTGCTTGGGCAGGTTACTGTTAAGGGCCTCCACATATGAGGGTTTAGTGTTGCTATGTGAGGGTTTTGGTGGTATGGGATTAGAAGGGCTATGTGTTGCTTGAGGTGTAGTGTGGGTGTTAACCCTCTCCTCGACTGTGTAGCACAATCTTGGGTGTAGAGAGCTTTGCTTTTAGTTTGGCTATGTAAGTGCATCTCTCACAGGTTGTAGTGTTGGATGGTAGGAGGAGAGGGTTGTCTGTGTACATGAGGCAATTGCTGCATTGCCCCAGTATGCCCATATTCAACAGATAGACAAGAGAAATCACCGAATGCTGACCCGTGTACATGCCTGGTTTGGTGCTTTTTTCTGAAAAGTACAAAAGCTTTTTTCCCATACCTTAGCAAGGTATGTTGCAATTACAGGCTGTTTAGTGCCTACGATTAATTTCTCCTTATTAACAAGGAGAGTTGAGTGCTTGTATCAGTTTAAGGCTTCTTAGTGCTTTCCAGCAGGTTTTAGAGCAAGTGCTAGTCACAGGGATGCTTAAAGGTAAGATGAAAAAAAATGTTGTATCCTAAACACTGCAGTGTGAACTAGAGGAGTTAGATGTCAAAGTAGGTAAATTAAGTTTTATCTATCTAAAAAGTTAAGGTTTAGTGGAGAGTCACTATTTTTAAAACAGCAAGATAAATTGAAAGGGGGTGGTCAGTTTTGTATTTTGGTACTATGGAATACAGTAGGAGGGCCAATAAATTTAAATAGTTGAAGGGGAGTGATTTCTGAAAATGATAATTTTGTGCTTACTCACACAAGCCAGTAAAAGCAGAGAGGAAATGAGATAGATGGTCAAAGTAACATAAGTGACAGGCAACTAGAAAGACAGTGGTGTTTAAGAACACAACAGTAACTGGGTGGGAGGGTGGGGAAAACAATTCTGCCTGACTCACAAGTAATACAAAATACAACAAATAAAAAGCAAACTAACCTTTCCATCACAGCAAAGTGTAGCAGAGTCTGGGTGAGCCTTTCTAATAAAGCTGTGAAATGTTTTATTTTACCCCTTAAATAAAAGGTTTAGTTCCTAGCTCCACCCCTCAGTTCACAGATGATTAACCTTAACTGACCTGCTCTATCTTATGTGTGAGTCCTTAATTGATCTGTTCTGATTTCTGCCTGACTCACAAGAGACAGAGCTGTGGTCTCTTTTCAAGTTTTAATATGCAGTTAAAAGCAGAATACAAGCAAAGCACAAGGTAAATAAAATAAATCACAGTATTCAAAATAGAAAAAAGGCAATAAAGTAATACAAAATACAACAAATAAAAGTCAAAGTAACCTTTCCTTCACAGCAAAGTGTAGCAGAGTCTCGGTGAGCCTTTCTAGTAAAGTCATCTCTTCTATGATAAAATTTCCTTAGTCCCGGGTTGTGCTTACAATTTTAAAGAATAACCCATTTGGAAATGAAGAATATGTAAATCGTTTGTCAGATTATTATCATTGTTGAATCACTCAATCTACTCAAGATGTTGGGCAGGTAAACATGGTTTGATGACCTACAGTATACTGTGCACATGTCCCAGCAGTATAAAAGCAAGTATTCGGATCTGTGATACCTAATGCATTGTAAGTGTGAGTATTTCCCACTCCTGCTAATGTAAAATGGCAGAGTGAATAGACTTATAACAAAGTTCTTAATTACACTTGCTGACTTAGGAGATAGCCATTATACCACCTTTCTTAAATATTATTAAAAGATACCTCAGCTTCTGAGTAACAGGTGTCTGTAATTCATATCATGTATATACAACTTAAGTTTATAAACAGAAAATGTCAAAATCATTGCAAATTCTAATACAATAATGTTACATATACATCAGCTCACAGAAAAGTATTTGGCAAAACTTTTATTGTGAAAGGACAAAAGACAAGTGGGAGAACATGGGTATGCTGTTCCGTAAATGTAAACTTTTAAAATTATGAAGTTGAGTATATGTGTTCTACTTTCTCTACCTTATAATGTCAATGTTGATGTGACAAATACTGATAATCTTGATAATGTTTCATGGTAACGCCATGATTTTATATTCATTTCTTGAGATGGTGAAGTCTGTATTAACTAGGGATCATTACCGTCAACATGTTAATGATATAAGATTGCAGAGTTGAGAAATTGTCACACTGATAAAATGTGCATTTTTTTTACTTCTTCATTTGAATAATGCTTGGCATTGTTTGTTGTGACAGTCGGTGGTATCTATCAGTGAATAACAGATAACTTATCAAGGCAAAAACTCAAAATTCTTGTTGGCATGCCATCAGTAGCCATCAGTAGCACAAATGAGATTGGTACTGGTGTGATTCAGTCAGCACACCAGGCAGCACTGAAGGCAAACATACACCTGTTATTTGACTGTTTATGTGGCTCAGTGTGTTAATGAGTCAGTTTAAAAAATAGAAAATATAATAATTCAAGGGTTGAATCCAGGTATTGGAAATTTTAGATTGATTATTCACAAATAAATGTATTTTATATACATGAACCTGAAGTATAATTGCAACATATGCTATTGACCCACCAGTATCCTTCTCATATCTTAATCGTGGCCCTACTATCCTTCTCCTGCTTGTTGTACATAGCATGACAGAATTCTTATGTTGACAAAGAAAAGAATAATGCAGCACAAAGATGTCCAGAATGGCTCATAAACAAGTCTCTCTCTCTCTCTCTCTCTCTCTCTCTCTCTATCTATCTCTCTCTCTTTCTTTCCCTTCCAGTCTTATTTTTCCTATATTTCTTCCACTTTATATCTCATCAATCTTTATCCAAAGCATTTGAAGAATACCTGGTATTAAACAGCAATGATAACTGATAGTGAATGACAGTGCTTCCCCATGCTACTCTGCTTAGCTTCACTTTGCTATAGAAAAACTGCAATCACTTTTGAGGAGACAGCTATTAGCATATCTTGAACAGGTTCTAGGGTAGAATTTACACCATGTGTGGTATTTCAACTGCCATTACTATTATGAGGTATGCTGCACACATGTATTTCTTTGCTTCATACTTTTTCATTGTCCCTTCAAAAGTGTGTATTTTACCACCCAACATGTCTTGCTTTGTGGTGTGACCAGGTAATGCTCATGTCTATAGAGTTTTGATGCAGATTGGTAGCTTTTCCTATTCGGCAGCAGGTATAACATTCTCAACATTTTGAATTCTCATAAAAAATGTCTCGTATATTTAGCTGGAGGTAGGAATAAATATTTAACCTTAGCTTGCATTTTTGAAGAATATGAAGTCTAACACATAGAGGTATCTTATCGAGTAGTGGCTTTTGTACTCAGTGTTGTGAAAGAAACAAAAAATCTATAAATAACACTACAGCATGTCTTAAATATGTGGGCAGTCAGCAAATATGATAACAGTATAAGTATGCCCCTATATTATCAACATAATGATTACTTTACTGCAATGATCAAGACACATGTTTAAATGATGACACAGAATACTTTAACATGAAGCACATCTGCTCTGAAATTACTCAGAATCAGAAATGTCTATATGTCTGTACCCCTTATTTGCATGAAACATGCCATGGAACCCCAGGGACCATTGCTAATTGCTAATCTAAGTTCAAAACCTAAAAAAAAACTATGCATGTGCTAATATTTTGCCATTGTTTCCGCAAATGAAGTGTTTTATTTGGGATGCAGCAGAGTGGTCTATTTCAGAGATGTGAAGAGTAGATGTGGATTTGGGAGTTTGAAATAACTTGACTTAGCAGAAGTATATATGATATAGACAGGATGGTTGCTTGGTTAGTCATATGGAAGGAGGCAGAGATGGACTATGATGAGATAGCAAGTTTGCAGTAGAGTTTCTCTGAAGCAAGACAGTAGAAACTAAACAGGAAATAGATAGGATATGTGCAAGTAAGATAGCAAGAAGTATAGAGGCTGTGATGCCCGTGCCCTGGCCCAGCAATCAAGGAGCCTCTATCCTCACCACTAACACCAGTGAGGGGTGTCCATATAAGGAAAGGATAATAAATGCACACACAGTAACATACAATTTCCCTTAAGAACACACAGAGGTTACAGTCAGTTTGGGGCTGGTTTCTACCTTTATCTCCAGGTCCCCCATAAGACTCCCCACTGGCACAGATATAGGGTCCAGATCTCAGTCTAGTGGGCTAGCTAAAACCTCCAACAGCCACTCTGTCCAACCAGTGCTTCATGTCCCTGCCCAAGTAGCTGACATACACACACACACACACACACACACACACACACACACACACACACACACACACACACACACACACACACACACACACACACACACACACACACACACACACACACTTTTAGATAAGAGTTATATACAACCACACAGATACTCCTGGTAAAGGCTGGCACAGGTTCTCCAGCTGTGCCCCTTTTATGCCCAGTCTAAAAGGTAGACGAGATGCCACCACCCACTAATATTTGTCAGCTACTCAAAGGCCCTTAAAAGGGTGTCCAATTATTACTGTGCAATATTATTATCCAAGTGTGACCTAACAGACAAGACATTTAGAGTGACTTGGTACAGTATCACTATATACATGCAATGTACTCTTAGAGCTTAAATTATCTCTACACAAAACAGCCACAGTTAAAAGGTTTAAAAATATTTAATAATAAATAATAAAAACACAGACCAATACTTCTTATTACACAGTGACAGTCAAGAGTTCAGAGATCACAGAGAGATACTTAAAATAATATCATAGAAAAGTTCTAACATCAACACAGAAAAACACTTAGTCTAATCTTCCTAATTCCTACCAATTTGTAAGAGAAACCACAGTTCTAAATAACTTACATATAGAACAAAGAGTGCTGGTTATGTTGGATGTTTTCAAGACAAAATGCTTTGAGCTCTCTGATTCTCTCTCTTTAAATTGATAACACAGAGCTGCTTCACATGATATCATTCTTCACACTTCCCTGGTGTTACCAGGTGAACAGAAACTACATTTACATTCTTTAAACCTGGCCAAAAAACAGAGTAATAAAGGACATGGATACATGAAAATTCTAGCCATTAACTCTGGTCTTAAAAGAATAGGCAGGATGCCTCCCTCTAGACATATCAGCTTCAAATTTTCACATCAAGGACAGTCATAAAATGCTTGACTTAGCTTTCTTACAGAAGAGTGCACTGTTGTTCCTGTTTTACACTTCAATATCCAATGCAGTCTTTTCACATTTAAGAGAACAATCCTGAGGCTTACATTAATATTTACAAATGACAGTATTATCTACAAAATTCTAGCTGTCTAGGCTGGCAGCCTTTATGTATCTTCACACATCTACCACCCTGGAGAACTCAAACTAGTTTTTCAAATGACCCTTGAGAAACATTGCTTGAGAGAGTTAGGTCTATCTGAGTAAACCTTACCCCATTCCCTGTCTTGAGAGCCCATCTGCATTGGCATTGCTAAACTCACTGTGGTGCTGCACTAACATGTCATATGTTTGCAACCCTAGGCTCCATCTTAGGAACTTGTCATTTTGCTGGCTGGCTCTGTTCTTCCTTGTCAGGTCTGTGGGGGGGGGGCAGCTATGTTACTATAACTGGGAACAAACTTTCTGTAGTACTGTACTGTCCCTAAGAATGCCCTCACTTGCTTTTTGGTAACAGGTGCAGGCCATGCCCAAATGGCTTCTACTTTGGCAGGTTCTGACCTGATCTTACCACTCCCCACTCTATGCCTCAGATAGGAGACCTCTGTCATACCCACCTGACATTCGCTGGGCTTAATGGTCAACCATGTCATCTGTAGTCTGCCCAGCACCTCCCTGACATGGTGAAGATGGTCTTGCCAGGAATGGCTGTAAATGGCAATATCATCTAGGTAAGCAAGGCCAAACCCTCCTGCTAGCATATGATTTACCAGCCTCTGTAAAACATTGCTGGGGCATTTTACATCCCAAAGGGCATCTTTGTGAACTCATAAAAGCCAAAAGGAGTCACAAAGGCAAACTTCCCTTTAGCACTGGGAGTCAAGGGCACCTGCCAGTAACCCTTGGTAAGATCAATGGTTGTAAAATACTTAGCCACACCCAGCTGCTCTAGGGCCTCATCTGTCCTAGCATAGGGTAAGCATCTGACTCTGTGTGACTATTTAATTTCCTGTAGTCCACACAGAACCTGGTGCTGCCATCCTTCTTTGGCACCAGCACCACTGGAGAGGCCCAGGGACTGCTGGACTCTTGAACCACCCCTAGTTCCAACATCTCCTGTATCTCCTCCCACAGAGTCTGTTTGAATCTCTCAGGAACCCTGTAAGGGCCCTGCCTAATAGGCCTTTGGGGTCCTGTATCCACCTCTTGCTACACCAGGTAGGTGCACCCTAGTTTTCAGTGAACATGTCTCCAAAGTCCTGTAACACTGCTCAGATTTCTCGAACTTGGGTAGGAGATAGCTGCTGGGACATTGCTATCCCTTCCACTGAGGTGTCAGTCCAAGCCTCACTGAGGAGATCAGTCACCAGATCTTCCTCAGACTCCAACTACAATTCACTGCAAATGCTCAGCACAAGGGTGTCCCTATTGTGGTAAGATTTCATCGTGTTAACATGGTGCAATTTGTGCCCCTGTCTTCTGCTTAGCAGTTCCACCATGTAGTTAACATCACTTCCCTTTCTTACAACCTTGCAGGGTCCCTCTCAAGCTGCTTGCAGCTTGTTTTGTCTGACAGGAATGAGAACCATTACCCGCTGCCCAACAGTATATTCTCTAGCTCGAGCATTCCTGTCATACCACACCTTTTTCTGTTGTTGGGCTTCTGCCAGGTTCTCCTGGGCCAAACCCATGAGTTCCTTGAGCCTTGTCCTGAGGTTTAGGACATATACCACAACAGACTTCTTGTGAGGTTCACACTCACGTTCCCACTCATCTTGAATTAAATCTAGAGGTTCCCTCACCCTATGCCCATACAACAACTCAAAGAATGAAAAACATGTAGATTCCTGGGGAACCTCTCTGTAAGCAAACAGCAGATGGGGCAAATATTTGTCCCACTCCCTCATGAACTGGTCTGCAAATGCTCATAGCATGGACTTGATTATAGAGATTAACATCTCAACAAGACCATTAGTCTGGGGATGGTAGTGGTGGTCTTCAGTTACTTCACCCCACTGGACTTTCACAGACAAGCCAGCAGGTCTGACATGAAATTGGCACCTCTGTCAGTCAGTATTTCTTTTGGGAAACCTACCCTGCTGAAAATCTCTAACAAAGCATTTGCCACCTTTTCTTCCTCAATGGAGGACAGAGCCACTGCCTTAGGGTATTGTGCAGCATAATCCACTACCACTAGGATATACTTTTTCCCTGTGGAACTTGGGGTACTTAGAGGCTCCACATTATCCAGAGCTACCCTCTGAAATGGCTCCTCAATCACAGATAAAGGCACCAAAGGAGGTCTCACCTTGTCTACTGCCTTACCTACCTTTTGGCACCGCTCACAGGTCTTGCAGTACCCTGTTACATCTCTGGAAATTCCAGGCCAGTAGAAGTTCTGCATAATACATATCTTTGTGTGTTTAATGCCCATATGACTTGCAAAGGGAATATCATGGGCTATGGCTAGAAGTGCCAGATGATAGACTCTAGGCAATACCAACTGCTGAACCCTATCACCTTCTAGCCTACCTCAGGGGCCCACTCTCTATACAGTAACCCTTTGTCCCAGTAAACAGATGCCCCCTTCCCTTGAGAATCAGGTTCCTCACTAGCTATCTGCCTCAGGCCTTGAAATCTAGGGTCTGAGAGCTGAGCCTGTCTCAATTGCCTCATTGTAACCCTTCCCAGCTCCCCTTTTACATGAAGTCTGGCATCCTCTGACAGTGGTGCCTCGCTGTCAGCCTGGGTACTACAACTCACCTCTACCTTTGCAGTCACTCTGTCCAAGGGAACATCAGTACCCACAAGCAGCTGTGGCTCACATTCAGTCTCAATGTTAAAGAGTAGCTCCCTTCCTGAAGTAACCACCTCACCAGTCCTAGCTGCAAGTATGCAATCTGTCTGGGTCTCCCCCAGGCTACCAGACCCACATGCTTGTCTCCTAGCCTGACTGCATGTAACTGCATAAGCACATGGTACTGCCTCATCCAAATCCTTCCCAATCAGGACATCTGAAGGATGGTAGTTTGGTACCCTTGTTGTCTCAAGACAACCTACTATTGGCATTTCGTCTTTCCCACTTACTGGCTCTCTCACCTTTTGTGCCCCACCTTGCTTCCATGGACATATGTATGCCATATGGCCCCACTGGTTGCATTCAAAACTTTTAACCATGGGTCCTGGACATGTACCTAGACTAGTGGCTTCCCCTGTTACTGGCAGATTCTGTTGGGTCAGTCTGTGCTGTCCACCATGGGTTCCTTTAGACCCATGAGCAGTACTGGGGGTCTCTTTCCTGTGCAGAGATGTCCTGCTTGTTAGGTATAGGTCTCCCTTCTTCCTCAACTCATCTGAAGTAGCACACTGTCTGTCAGCTAACCAGATCCTCATGCCCTCAGTCAAAGTTTTAAGGACTTGATCCCTCACTAAAAGGTCTGCCAGCCCTACAAAAGTGGTGACCTGACATCCACTCACCCACCTATGAAAATAAGCGCTCAGTTCAGCAACATATTCACGTAACCTAACAGTTAAGACTTATGTGGAGTGACTTGGTACAGCATCACTATATACATGCAGTGTATAGTTAGAGCTTAAATTGTCTCTACACAAAACAGCCACAGTTGAAAGGTTTAAAATATTTAATAATAAATAATAAAAACACAAGGCAATGCTTCTTACTACACAGTGCTAGTCAAGAGTTCAGGGATCACAGAGAAATACTCAAAATAATACCATAGAAAAGTTCTAACATCAACACAGAAAAACAATTAGTCTAATCTTCATAATTCCTAGCTATTTCTAAGAGAAAACACAGTTCTAAATAACTTACAAATAGAACAAAGCAGTGCTGGTGATGATGGATGTTCTCAAGACAAAATGCTCTGAGCTCTCTGAATCTCACTCTTTAAATTGATAAAACAGAAACTACATTTACATTCTTTACATCTGGTCAGAAATCAGAGCAATAAAGGACATTTATACATGCAAATTCTAGACATTAACTCTGGCCTTAAAAGAATAGCCAGGATGTCTCCCTCTAGACATATCGGCTCTGAATTTTGACATCAAAGGCAGTCATAAAATGCTTGACTTAGCTTTCTTAAAGCAGAGTGTACTGTTGCTATATTTTTGCAGGTCAATATCCAATGCAGTCTTTTCACATTTAAGAGAACAAGCTTGTGGCTTACATTAATATTTACAAATGACAGAATTATCTACAAAATTCTGTCTGGCTAGGCTGGAAGCCTTTACCTATCTTCATAGGCAATAATAGCAACAACCAGAAGTACAAGATTTGCTGATAGTAAGATAGGGAAAAATCAGAAACCTAGGAGAGTGAAAAAGATTGAAAAGCCATCCAGGCAGGACATGTCAAGGAGAAGGAAGACAAGGTAGAAAAATGGGGACAGGAATGTTAGTTCTGTAAGAAAGAAGGGGATGGAGACATAGCTGGGTGGAAGGCAGGAGGCAGAGTAAGTGGCTGGAAAATGTCAGGAGAAGAAAGTGCTAGGGACAGATATGTATTCACTGGGATTAATTCAGAATACCAGCTTTTGGGGGTGGCAGTCACAGAAGGTATCAATTTTTAAGCAGCAAGAAAGGAGACATCTGGTAAATGAGGTGTAGGACTTCATGTGTAGGCTGTCAGTAAAAAAAATAAAAAATGCCAAAGGTAAAAGATGAAGGAATGCAACAGAGGATATACCATGCAACTGAAAAAACGTGGGTAGATTAATGTTCTATAAATGTGAAAGAACACCTTGTTTCTAGTGGATAATGAATGATGGAATTGAGATAAAGGCCTTGAAGAGTAACGGGACAGACAATATTGATTTTGGCACAAATGATGGAAGAAATGTGGGTCTTAATATAGGGTAAGTAAAAATTGAGCTTTGCATCAAACGTGTAGAAATGTGTGAGGTCATATTTAAAAAAAACAACAGCAGAATGAAAAATAAGGAAAGGAGGAAAATGGATATTTTGTAAGCATCAGTACTGTAAAGAGGAAGTGGAACAAGGCAAAGGAAAGGAATGGAATCCATCTGAATTAAAAAAAAGGATGTGTATATGAAATGCATTATTGCTTGGTACCTTCCAGTTCTCAAAAATTGCCATACTTGTCTGTTTATTTCAGAATATGTTTGATTGCTAATAACTGATTTAATATTGTACAGAGCTGGATTCCAAGATTGTTAACAAACCTACATGGCTGTGAGGCAAAGCCTTTCATTTCTTAATATCTGGCTATAACAAAATCAGCTGTTTGCAAGAGTTAAATCAGATGCCATGTACAGGCAGGATGCTACATACTATTTGCTTATGTTCTGGACAGGAATCAGAAGTTCATACCTCTCATCTTCTTAGAGTAAGAACTTTGGACAAGGCTAAAAATAGTGGGGGAACAAAGACACAAAAAGTGGAATACGTTAAATATCACTCATAAACTTAGAAAGATGAAAACCTTAAGACAAGACAATTAACCCAAAGTCCAACTTAGTAAAACTGAAAAATGAAGTAAAATCCAAAAAATCAAGTCGGACTGCCACGAGCTGTAGCAAAGTATTTAATACGAGTACAAAGAATAAAACAGATGAGCACTTTCGCGTACCTACATCGTACACTTCATCAGATCTCAGATCAGATTTTGGATTTTAAACTTAGAAAGATGCTAGAATAAGAGGATTTGTGTTATTGTGCATTTTTTGAATTATATGAAGTCTGAAACTCAAATACATTCCATTATTAATTGCTTCAATCCTCACTGATTAGCCAGAAAACCACAGATTTTATAAGGAAAAAGCCAAAATGATGAGGCATAAATTTGAACAATCTGCAAAAATCTGGAAAGTTGAGAAGTATGCAAGATGTTATATGTAGTTAGCATATCCCATACATTTTCTGTGTTGTTGTTTTTCTTTTGGTTTTTCCCGATTAGGGGTCTCCACAGTGGAACTCCAGTCCACTAAAGACTGGCAATTGATTTTTTTTGTTATGGTGCTGAGGTGCCAGCCTCACACCCAACCTCCAACAAAGGCACGCCCATTCACGCATGTTTTTCGAATGCCACTTGACCATGAGGAGGACATGCAGACTCCACACAGAAGGCGTTCCAGCTGAGAATCGAATGGGAGAACCTCTTGCTGTGAGACGACAATGCTACCGCTGCACCACTGCAGCTTTAATATGCCAAAAGATATAAAGTAGAAATTCTATCCTCCTGTGTTTAAAGTATCATAGCAATGACGTGGAAGGAAACAAGTGGTAATCAAAAGAACAGTACAATTTGGAGAATTTTTAACTTTAAGAAAATTAGTTATAGAGTGTAAGACCATAAATCCTTTAAGGAAATTATGCAGGGAATATATCGCTTCCTTACATTTTTATAAGGTTGGAACTGGACTTATATCTAATTTTCCAATTGTGTAATACTATTTGACTTTGACAAAATATAGTAACTAATAATGGGATCAAGGAGAAGGATGGAATATCTGAAGGCGCCATATTTCAGAGGTTTGTGTAAAATAAGGGGACCAAGTATCACAATTTAGCTTTAAATAATTAGTCTGGGGTATGGCAGAATGGGGTGGTCTTGAGTTTTTTTTTTTTTTTTTTTTTAATTACAGAGTTATAACATTACATATTATTTTTCTTTAGGACTTAAACAAAGGAAATGCAGAGATGGGTTTAACAAATGACCAAGGACCCATAGTTGGTTGGACATGTATCTATTTCAATAGTTTATTGTAGATGTTTATGACTATGCTGCTAGATCTTGGCCCAGCAGTAGGTCATGGTTTAATTCTTACAGCATATGTTTGCCTACTGTATGACTCTAAGCAAAATATTTAACCAGGCATTGCTTACATATCACAGGTGAAAATGGACTTTGTGTACACCACTGTGCTTACCTGTTTTTTATTTGTAACTCAGCCTTTGTTGAAGGTTGGGTGTCAGGCTGGCACCTCGGCACCATAAAAAAAAAAATCGAGTGCCAATCATTAGCATACCGGAGTTCCGCTGTGGCGACCCCTAATCAGGAAAGGCCGAAAGAAAAACAACAACGCAGAAAATATATGGGATATGCTAACTACATATAACATCTTGCATACTTCTCACCCTTCCAGATTTTTGCAGATTGTTTAGATTTATGCCTCATAATTTTGGTCTTTTCCTTATAAAATCTGTGGTTTTCTGGCAAAGCACTGAGGATTGAAGTAATTAATAATGGAATGTATTTGAGTTTCAGACTTCATATCATTCAAAAAATACACAATAACACAAATCCTGTTATTCTAGCGTCTTTCTAAGCTTATGAGTGATATTTAACGTATTCCTTTTTGTGCCTTTGTTCCCCCATTATTTGTAGCCTTGTCCAAAGTTCTTACTCTAAGAAGATGAGAGGTATGAACTTCTGATTCCTGTCTGGAACATAAGCAAATAGTATGCAGCATCCTGCCTGTACATGGCATCTGATTTAACTCTTGCAAACAGCTGATTTTGTTATAGCCAGATATTAAGAAGTGAAAGGATTTGCCTCACAGCCGTGTAGAGTTTGTTAACAATCTTGAAATCCAGCTCTGTACAATATTAAATCAGTTATCAGCAATCAAACATATTCCGAAATAAGCGGACAAGTATGGCAGTTTTTGAGAACTGGAAGGTACCAATCAATAGCTAAAACTAAAGGAAATGCATACAAATAACAGATGTACTCAGATAATATTCTGATTGGACAGCTGGAGTACTAATTAACCAGTGTGAGAAGAAGGTAGTTTATGGCTCGCCCATACATTGCACAAAAGTGATCATTTGGGGCACCTGCACAAGACTGCAACTTACTTTATGTCCATTTACAAAGGTGCAGTAGCAGCACCCCCCTCCCCAAAAAAAAAAGTAATCCAAATGTTTATTCAACAATCAAAAGTTTCAGGTTGTAACTCAGTTGGAGAGATTCATCGACAAGATATGTTGAGTAACACTACTCCAAAGAGCTTTTAAGTAAGGATATTTTGCACAGGAGATGAAGCCAGGTATAGACCAGGAAGCAAATTCATTTGGAGCTGCAATCAGGAATAATGAATGAACTAGTGTTAACAACAACTATCACACAGCATTAGAATATCTTATGATATCCTATATGTTTATATGCAGATAATGGGGTCAATAAATGAAATAACCTGATGCGATAGTAGTACGAACATTTCCTAAACACTGTAAATGAACAGCTTGGTAGATACAGTATCTGTCTTAACATTCTAATTTCTTGTTTGATAAAGCAAACATGATATTGGTAATAAGCATCAGATAGTTGAAGGAAGGGGGCATTCTAAGCAAATGATTTATGTTCTGCTTGCTTGCTGTTGAACAGGTGGCACAGTCAACTATTTCAGAATTAATTGTTTCAGAATAAGTACCCAGTATATTTGCAATAAACCAGGTATGATCTTGTTTTCAGTGACAGATAGTTGTTGTGGGGAGATTTGCCCCTGTCTGCTATTAAGTGACGTTTCCTTCTTGCTGATGGATGATTAGATGATTTGAGGATGGGGACTCTTCCTGTTCTTATTGTCTGCACTTAAACTGTGGGCACTGTTCCTAAACTGACTTGGAATGGATGGCCATTCAGTAGTTAGGAGGAGCTGGATGTTGTCTAACTGTAGTTAAATGTATACAGGACAACAACAACAACTGAATATTGATGACGTAGACATTTGAGGTAAGATTTACAAATAGGTTAATAAGTATAATGAAAGGCTAGGAGGCAGAAGAACCTCTGTAATACTGATCACTCAATGTATTTACAGATCCTTATACAAGTAGATGCCTACTGTAATACTGACATTGGAAGCAAACGTTCAATTAATGGTACAGAAAGAAGCAATTCACTATAGCACTAAAGACAGCTATTCTTACTAGCAATCTGTGCACTCACAGAGTATGAGTATATGAGTATGTTTATGAGGAGAGGTAATACTTCAGCTTTGACTTACATCTGGACAGGTCCATTGATTTGTGATGCAGACACCAAAATCGTTATGAATGACAGTAACAATTTTACTAAATGATCTATCCCCACTGACTAGTCTGAATAGCATTTACCTTAAGGGGTAAGACTGTAATGATATAATCAGCTAACTAGCAAATGGAAGAGCTGTAGTAGTATTTAGAAGGATTTATGCTCCTGTTGTTTTTGCAATATACCCTGTGTTCCACAGAGTCAGACAGTCATATTCCAAAGCACTGGTAAGAGAAATGGTGAAATTTGTAAGCAGCAGTGGTGTTACATGTGATTCATTCATGCCTATTAATAGAAGGATATATTTAATCACAGGAAAGACAATATTTGCACTGATGGCATGCTTAGCTTCACTTTGCTAACCTAAGGAGTAAATCATTTAGCAAATTTGTATTTGACTTCAGGAGTAAGATCTTTACCAAGCTGCAAGTTGTCTCCTTCTTCAATAGTCACGCAATCTGAATCATATTTAAAAGAGAGGTTCTCATCAAACTGTTATTGTTGGGGACAAGATTAGTAGTGGAGTCAGGATCAGTTTTAATGTTTAAATGGCCTGCTTCTGCAGGCTTATAGGAAGTCACAAGTAGCATGTATGCAGACTTGTCATTAATGAGGATGATTTTTTTTTTCAGTCAGTCAAAGAAATTAAGGAAGTTGGCCTGTATTGACTTATCTTCTCACAGTGATTTTCCCTATTAACTAATATCATTTCTTTGGCATTCAGGGTAACAGTAAGACCTATAAAATTATCTGGAGTAGTTATAAATAAAAATAGAGAAAAGGCCTGAACACTAAACAATATGCAGAGGAGCTTGCTTCTCAACTATAGCCTAACATGGAGTGTTAGGAAGGTAGACTTTATGCATTTACAGCTGCTTGGCTTCAACAAAGCAGTTTTTTCAAGAAATGAGAAAAATCAAAATGTTTAAAGTCCTTTCAAAAGTCACTAAAAAAGGTAAACTTCAGACCTCCCATTTCCATACTTGGATAGAAGGTATCTAGGATATAGTATATAGCTATAGCAGCACTAAACTCCTTTCATTTGTGTGCCATAAAGAAGACTATACTCAAAAAAATATTTGTAAACTGATTTTCACTGGTTTAGCAAGGTCATTACCTGAGTTCTGCCTGTATTCCATCCCCAAAGAAGAAATGCAGGGTGATGGTAAGGGAAAACTTTAGTATATTTGAGACTTAAGGTGAACATTCCTGCGAAGAAAGATAAATTAAATATATGGGTAAGAATTTTGCAGTGCCACATGAGGGTATTTTAAGAAACTTGGAATGCAACTCACTGGCTATGTAACCATTATTATCTTACAACACCACAATGAAAAAAGCAACTGTTTAAGTTGTCACTTTCTTATAATTAAAAAAAGTTATTTATCAACAGTACCATATTGATCTGATAAGAATTAGGCTCAGCAATTTTCCTAATACAGTCTTGGTAAAGTAAATTCAAGCCTGAGTGAGTCCTTCACTAAATCTTAAGAAAGACCACTTTTGCAGTGTGGCCCACATATGATCAGCAAGTGTTTCACCATTTAAATAACTTGTCCTGGACATGATGACAATGGCTAGACAAAACAGACCAGTAAGAACATTTTATAAAATTTTGAGAGCTCAGGTTGCTGCTGGTCATAATAATGTATTTGTTACTGAGGAAGGATTCTATAGCTTCCTTCTGCAGACAGTCTACACCATTGTCTAACCTATGACAGATTCTGAAATAGAATGGTTAGTTAGTGCATCTACCTTTTCTCCCCAGGCCCTAAAAATGTCCTTCTTCTAACTTTTAATAGAACTTTAAATTCAGGAACATTTGCCCTATCTTAACCTTTGTCATGCTGAATGGATTTTTTTTTTCTAGACGGAAAGGAAAATATTAATGACAAGGTCAAGAGTTTTAGATAGACCTTTCTGGAAGGCTAGGAGTCCCTAAGCATGCTCTGTGGAGTACATCTTCCACAAACTTTATGAGATCGAGCCTTAATCTTTTTGAGTGAGTTTGTAAAGGAGAGCAGTTACTGGATGTGAAAGAAATTCAAGTGGAATGAAGTGACTAAACATCTTTCATGGGAAATTAATAATAACTACATATAGATGGGAGTGATTTTCCATTATTCTATTAGGTCTAGTGGAGTCTACTGTTAGCTGTATCACGTCATGGGGGATCACATGCTTCCTGAGTTCAGTCTGAGATGGAAACTACCAGTTAGTATTAAAGTATGCAACTGATTCTATCTGAACTGCAGGTCACTAAGGTCTGTTACATTCTCCATAGGTTTGATTAACACAGGTAAAGCAATGTAGCAACACCTATTAATAACTTATTATTGTCTGCTATCTTAAATGATAAAAAAAACTTCTTCCTCCACCTCCAACACAAACACCTTAATAATCCACAAAAATTCTGGGCAGGCTTAAACAAGCTCCTGCACCCAGGCCAGGCAACCACCCCCACTCCAACAACTTGCAAACAACAGTGCCCTGTAAACATTGCTAACACATTCAATAGTTTCTTCACAGAAACTATACAATCTCAAACAAACAACCAGCCCACTCCACTACCCATGCCAGCAGAATACTACAACTACATCAGATCATCTATTTACCTTCGATCCAGTACCCATATCCTCTATAACATCTCTTCTTAAAAACTAAAACCCACTAAGCTAGCAGCTGACCTTCTCCCAGCTGAGTTTCTGCAAAAGCAGCTGAGGCCATTTCCTATCCGTCTCCATAATCATAAACCGTACCTTGTCAGAAGCCTTCATCCTCCATATGGAAAATGTCCCACATTATTCCTCTCCATAAAGGTGGTAGCTCACTAGAGCTAACCAACTACAGACCTATAGCTATACTCTCACCCCTGGCCAAAATTATGGAAAAGTGTGTCCACAAACAACTGATGGAACACCTCACCAAAAATAAAATTCTAGCCAACTCCCAACATGGCTTCAGGCCAAATCACAGTACCATATCAGCCCTACTATCCTTTTCTAATACCATCAATAACTTCAGAAACAATAATAAACTATCATCTGCTCTTTTCTTAGACCTCTCCAAGGCCTTTGATATGGTGAACCACATTCAACTCCTCCATACATTAAAACTATCACTCAGCAATTCCACGCTGAAATGGTTCCAATCTTACCTGTCCAATAGGCAACAGGCTGTTCTATGGCAGGACAAATTATCTACATGCCTACCTGTTACACTTGGAGTTCCCCAAGGATCTATTCTTGGCCCTCTTCTCTTCACCATCTTTGTTAATGACCTGTCCACAATCACCCCCCATGCCACATGCATTCAATATGCAGATGATTCGACTATCATCAGCACTGCCTCCAACCTGGCAGACCTCTCTGCTTCAACCCAAGACACCTTCAACCTAATAGAAAAATGGTTCTCAAGTCGTCAACTAGTTCTCAACCCCAACAAAACAAAACTACTTACTTTCTCACCCACTAACAAGACTCTTCCCCCACCTTCTCTATTACATCCTCCAATGGAATCACTATATCACCAGAAGCTCACACAAAGCTATTAGGTGTTACCATTGATAACTCCCTTAAATTTGACACCCATTTCAATCTTACCATCAAAACCGTCAATAAAAAGCTTGGCTCTCTATAAAGTAAAACACTTTCTCACTCCTCACGCTAAAATTACAATTGCCAGCACACACCTACTATCAACTCTTTTCTATGCCTCCTCCCTCTTTACAAACCTAAACAAGACAACCCTTAACAAACTTGCTTCTTGTTACAATCACATAGCTAGATTTGCCACAAATTCCACCTTTAGAACGCACCACTGTACTAACTTGAAGCAACTAGGGTGGTTAGAGTTTTCCAGCCAACTCCATTTCAACCAACTCAAAACGGCTCACCAGATACTGTATCACCCAGAGAAAACACCAGCTCTGACAAACATCATTCACCCCTATATTAACCTGCAATCTTTACGCTCCTCCAATAAGATCTTAGCTCAAACTACCAAAGCCAATAATTCTGCTGGGGATTCTCTATTCTCAAACTTTGTAGGTAAAATGTGGAACTCCCTACCGACCATGCTCACCTCAGAACCCTCACTCCTACAATTCAAAAAAAGCTTAAACCCCATCTCAATACTCTCTGGCAATGTCCCTGTTCCAAACCTGATTAACCACTATCATTTACCCTTCTCTTACCTCACTATCCTTAACCGCTTTTTAACAAGGTGCCTCGCCTTTGTAACTGACCTATGTTTTTTTATATGCTGCTGTTGTTTTTTTCCCCAAGATGTGATGTATCTTTATATTGTATTTAGAACTCAACTATCTTCCTTTTTTTGCATTAACAATGTTCATATGTCTTATGTACCTGGAGCTTTTCTCCCCGGGCCTCCGCTGAAAATGGACATGTATCCAGTTGGACTCTCCCGGTTAACAAATGTAAAATAAATAAATAAATAAATTATATCTGGGACAAAAAACAGCTGAGAAATTGTATAAAGAGTTTTTCATGAATAGGGATAGCACTTTTTAAATCAAAAGCATGATTCACGCAGCATTTCTTGAAGTAAAACTATTGTCAGTAATGCTGGAGTGATTATCAGAAATTAGATATCATTCTTGAAACAATTTTATTTATCATCATAGCTGATACATTTGACCAGTTTTAAAGATACTTAATTTGTTTATACTTGACATTGCCACATATTTTTAATCAAATACAGAAGAAATCAGTTTCAAAATCTTCCTAATTATTGTTACAAAAACAGACTTATGGTAAATTACTACATTTATCTTTACCATTAAATATTAAATCATAAATCATTTATGTAATGCAAGTGCTGTTTGCTGTGTGGAACATAAAAAAATACAATTTGTATAATATTGCAATGGCCAGTGCTTAAATTATCAAAAATAAATCATCAGTAACAAATTGCTGTTCGATGATTAAAATATTTTGCAGCCTTTGTTCTTAGTTCTTATGTTTTTTCTTCTGTGTGGGCAAGTTCTCCTCTCCCTCAAACCCTGTGACTTCACTATAACAGCTGTAAAGGTGATTTATCTTGTGTTTCCATGGAACTGTAATGTTGTGTGAGAACAGGTTTGAAATACTAAAGTTCCTCAGTTGTGAAGGCACACAGTGCAATACATGGATTCAGGACAGTTTGCATGTCTGCATACCATCTTCTTTTCATTTCTTTTGAAGTTTTGCATTTAAAATTATATGCACCAGCAATCAGAAATTTGTGAATTCCCATGGACCCACTAAAAATATACATGAGCAATCTAACTCCCTTGCTTCTTTGTATGTTTTTGACATCACCCAGCACCATTATAACTAAATGATTTTGCTTTTCATTTCTTCTGTTGTACAAAATATTGTTTTTTATAGTTTTAAGTGTTTTCAGTCATTTAATCTGTTTATGAGACTTCACTCCAGTACCACCTTACTTATGTGTGATAATCCAAACTATACTCCTGTCCCAACCCCAAACCTATATATTATCTTTCTAAAATCCCTAATCCTAAAAGGCAATGACTATCTAAAACAATAAACTTCCCTAACACTAAATCTCACCCTTTACCCAATCCTTACTCTAACCCAAACCTTGATATACATGCATGTACAAACTGTTATATTATACAACGACCCCCCAGTAATATTCCAAAACGTGCACACTGATTGGTCAGTGTGCTGTTGTAAATCAGAGTTATAGTAATGGAAAAAGGTCCGGTAGCATTTCTTTTTTTTTTACAACAACGGAGAATGCAAGATATCTGTTGCTTTTTACACCTGTCTCGCTATGTTAAATGAGTTTAACATAGCGAGACAGCTTTTTAAAAAAGCAACGGAGCATCTCTGTTGCTCTTTTTAAAGCTGCCTCACTATGTTAAACCCATTTAACATAGCGAGACACTTTAAAAAGCAACAGAGATCTTTCTTTCTCCACTGCTTTTTCCCACAGCTCTGATGTACTGCGTAAGTATACGCATGCGCAGTACATCAGAACTGCCGCAGAATACCAGACAGCTGTGGAAGGGCAGCAAGGAAGCATTATACAATGCCATTATTTAAGAAAAGTAATTGTTTTTTTTTCTTAAATAATGTCATTGTATAATAGCAATAACCCACTTCTGGGTGTGGGTAATGCTGGATTTACCCACGGTTGGCTCAGGCTTCGCCCTCGTAACCAAACCACACAAACCGTGGGTAAATCCAGCATTATCCACACCCAGGCGTGGGTTATTGCTATAATATACTCTTGCACATTTTCAAAAACACTCTGTCTCTGTTCATCAACAAAACATGTTCCTGTACTCACCTGCTTACCTAAGCTATATAAACCTTGAATTCAACCAAATTGCATTCCCATAAAAATTACTCATTTTGTGCTGTCACTCCATTTAATGTATTTATCTTTGCAAACATTAATTCTTTAGATGCTTGCATCATGGTAACTGCCACCTAAAAGATTTTTTTCTTTACACTTTGTCAGATGGACGTTACAGCCACATTTATTCAATTATGTTTTTAACATGCTAAATAGTTTTGATTGATCACTATTTAAACATATTTATTGAAAAAAGTAGTTTATTACAAATATGATGTGCAAATCTTACGGCAAGATAACAACTGACTTAATGTAAACTATAGCCTTTTTCACTGCTCTATGTAACCAGTGCTTGGATAAGTGGAAATTGGATAGAGAAAATTGTTTCTTGGTACCAAGGAAACAGCACATGATCTTGGAAATATAAGTTTCATTTAGTCTACTCACACCATTTATTTCTCCAAAGATAAAAAAAAAACAGAATCTGAGAAGATACAAGGTGCAAATGACCTCATCTGTGACTTATGTAGTGTGACCGTAGCAATATGAGTTCTGTAGCTTTTTCTTATAAATCATGGAATGAGCATAAATCCAAAAGAGAACCTGCAAAAGAAAACTGATTGAGAATGTATTAGAACATTGTTTTCATGGAACAGATGAAATATATAATATAGTCTTTCATTTTATAAACAACCCATATGCCTTCTATAAATAAAAAAATGCAAATGCTGTTTCCATCTTATTTGTTACAGCATGTATTCAATGATTTTATTTTATTATAATAAAGTTAGTTACAACCGTAAGCACTTAGTTCAAGAATAAAAGGTACTATGGATCTATTTGTTTTCTAGGGATGTTTAGCTGTTGTGGCAAACCTGAATTTACTTCAAAATGAAAGTTGTCTGTGTACTGACTTGGATGCAGTTGCACTAAGAATCGTCGTTTAAAAGAATAAGATCATCTCTCATCTTTTACATTTATTGTTCTGGAAGGAAATTTTATATTCAGGAAATCCTGAAGGAACACTTTAGTATATGTTGAGTTTAACCAAAAATGGATAAAGCAAAACCTGTGAAACAGTTGTTAGCAAAAAGTGGTACATGTTGGCTGAAGGCTTTGCTTCTGTGTCATAAGTCTGCATAGTCTTTCTCCATGGATGTAATACTGTAGTACTTTTCTTTTACTTTACTATTTACACTAAGTGTCATTGATTCTGTGACTGTATCTATGTAATTCTCGCTGTATATTGTAATGTGGTTGTTTAAGCTTTTTTCCACAGGCCTTTAATGAAAGTTGCCTCCATAGGTTCCCTAAGTACTGGATCATTTTTTTCAGGGAAGAATGGTCAACATTATAGTCAGGCAGGACTTCTCACTTGGCAATGGCTTTTGACCACAGCATTTAGATTGGGAAAGGCCCAATGGGATGGTCTTGGAGTTCTCTAGGAAGTCAGTGATGGCACCAAGTTTGCAGTCATCTGCAGACTTGGTCAGCCATAAGCTCTTAACAGAGTTTTGAACTCGGTGAAATAAATTACAGAAAGGAGTGGCCCGAGGACTAAAACCTGGATACACCACTAGTGCCAGGTCTTTTGGATGAGGTGTTACAGCCCACTTTAATTTCTTGGGTTCTATTTTATGTTCCAATCTGCTATCCAATGAGTTATGTAGGGACTAACATTTGTCTGGGATGGTTTATGTACATTAACTGAGTTGTGATGGTGTCAAATATCATTCTGTGGTCTACATATATGGTAAGTACTGATGTTCCTTCATCCATTATTTCATTAACCTTCTACAGAAGGCAACCAGGTTAAGCAGGCAGAACCTGCACTTGACAAATCTGAATTGGCTTGGGTCAGGAATTGGTAGATAATATATGTCCTTATTTATTTTCTTCCATAATGATCCTCTCCACAAAATTACAGATGAGTCAGACTTGTGGGTCTATAATTGCCTGGGTCCATAAATGCCCCACTTTGTACAGGGGGGTGACTGTTGCTGTTCTCATTCATCTGCCAGAAACCCTGTTTGGAGTCTGACATTGAAGTGTCTCTTTAGGAGGTGTGACAGGGTCTATTGCAGGCTGCACAGTAAGCAGTTAATACTTTATTCAGCCCCACAAAAGCAGTGTTCTTGGCCTTGGACAGTGTCTTAAGAACTTGCTCATGGGAGATTTTTGGGAGGGGTGTAGATGCAGGTATGAAATCTAGGAATGTTGGAAGAGAGAGAGGGGTGAAAAATGTATCCGCTAGCATATTGACTATGTCCTCTGGGTCAGAATATGCAATGTAATTTACAGTTAACTCTGCACATTGCTGCACATTATTTCTAAGGTTTCTAACAAAACTAAAGAAGGCTTTGCTATTGTCCTTTGTCTGGGTGGAAGTATTGGTTGATTCAATCAGGTCTGGAGTTCCCTGTTACATTTTGCAAGAACTTTCTTGCATCTTGACAGTCACATTTATTTTATGTGCAATTAGTTTTTTTTTCTTTTATTATAGGGCCTGTTTATATTTGGGTTCCATCAGATGGGTTTACTTTTATATTTGACATTGTATTTAATTTGATGTGGGATAGATGCATCTATGTACATGTGATTTGGTAGTAAAGGATTCCGCATAAGCTGTTGGGGTCACTGAGGTGGAAGGGGATGTTGAATTTAGGCATGACATCACTCACTTTAGTTGATTAACCTTGGCATATATTTTTTTAAATAGTGAGGCATTAGAAATGTTATTGGATTCAGACTTAAGGTTAATGTGACTGCTTTGACCAGGAAGGGTGTTACAGTTATAGGAAGCAGAGCTATCCCATATTGGTAAGGACAATAGTCAGGACTTTATTGCCCTTGGTTGGGGAATGCTAAATTGTCCAAAGAGTTTGTATTTAGGAAATTCAGAAATCTCTGGGCATGCATGTTAGAGGATGTATATTTATTGATTTATTTAATTTACATCTGTTAACTGGGTTAGTCCAGCTGAGCATTAGCTCATTTTCAGTGGAGACCCAAGGAGAAAAGCTCCGCAGTCAGTATTAACATTTTACATGAAGTCAGCAAGAAAATTGTATTGACAGCTAAGACAGTTAGAGAAATAACATTTTACAATAACATTTTACAGAAAACAGTTGGGTAAAAATGCTAGAGATCAAACTGCAAAAAGCATTTACAACAAATCATACAGAAAAGCAGTAGAGTACAATGTCAGAATTTTTACAACAAAAACATAGGTACAATGTCAATGTAGGGAAAATAGTGTTCATTATTTCTTTTTTTTTTTTTTTCAATAATAAGTCTTTATTCTTTTCCAAATGTTAATACAATACCACAACATATTTACAATATATACATGAATGCTTCCAACAGTTACATAAAGTCATTATACATTAATATAAACTTCTAGATAGGTATTAAATGAAGAGAAAATAAAAATCTAGTATCAATATAAGGCTTATCTATACTAAGCTCCATATTTAGTATGTACTTCCCGGAGAAAAGTGGATTGGAACCTTAAGCTAACACAATATTAAAGATTTGCTCCCATATCTTTGTGTTATTTATACTTTTCTTATGATCTTTAATTAGTAATTTATGCACTAAAATATGTTTTATCGCTACACTCTTAAAGTTTTCCCATGAAGTCTGGGATGTATTCAGCCAATTTGTAGCTATATACAGCTTCATTAACAGGAAAATATTTATGAGTATGATCCTTTGGGATCTATCCAAATTAATCAGAGGAATATGAAGAATCATAAACTCCCAAGAAAATGTAGACTGTTGATATCCCATTTTTTGTAATTGCATTTTTAAAGAATTCCAAAGTTTGAAAATACATTTACAACTCCAGAACATGTGTAAAAGGTCAGCCATTTGGTCTATACAATATGGGCATTTAGGTGAGTTTTTAGAGTTGAATTTATATAGAGTGAGATGAGTGTAATACGCATTATTAAATATCATCAACTGAGTAAATAATAACTTTTGAAGAGATACTGATTTTAAGGTTAAATTAATTGCTTTCACTATTTTATTATCTTCAATCGTTAACAATTTCTCCTTCCAGTATTTGGATAAAAGTATTTGGTTATTATATTTCACATCTTTTATCAAATTATATGAAGCCGTTATATATTTACAGTCCTTCGTAAGAGTTTGCCATAAGTTTAGGCAAATGTTTAAATCTTCTTCTTTAATTTTAAAATTACTATTACTAAAATAACTTATTGATAGATCCTTTAGCTGTCTCATTATAATTAAATATGAGTTAGGGAGATTCATCTCTCTTAACATGTCGTGTATTGAGATACCAAGGGAGGGATATAAATCAAGTATGTTTAAATCACTTATAAGTGGGAATTTTATAAGATCTATCAGCTGATTACCAATTTTCAAATTTGGGTTCTTATGAAATGGTTGAAAAGTCATCATATATTGTAAGAGATTTAGTGAGTTAAACAGATTTTGTATTGATATTATATATACTCTGATATGTTCCATCAGAGCGTACATTTTAAGGGTATCTTTATTTAAAAAGGGTAATGCCTTACAATTAATAACCAGTCCAGTAACATGTTTATAATTCAGAATCAACCACTTGGGTGACCATTTGGGACTAGACCTATCCAAGTTAACCACTCTTAGAATTCTATTAGCATTTATTATTAAATAATATGCTTCAAAATTCTGTAACTCTAAACCACCCCTGTTTTTTGGAGTCATCAGTTTATCATAGGATATCCTAGTTTTTCTAGGTTCCCATACAAATCTACCTAATTCCGTAGGAATTTGTTTGAAGAATTTCCTAGAAATTTGGACTTGAGTAGCTCTAAAGGTATATAATATTCTGGGAAGTATGTTCATTTTAATAATTGAGGTCTTTGCCATTATTGGTAATTTCAAATTATTCCATCTTTTTAAATCAGAGACTATATGCTCCCAAAGTAACTTAACATTATTCACATAAAAGTCTCTGTTGTCTGTTGAAAAAAGAATACCCAAATATTTTATTTTTTCTTCGGATTTTACCTGACCTACCAATGGTAAAAGCGAAAAGGGTGTAGGCGTCTTTAAAGGAAATAACTTAGTTTTTCTAAAATTTATTTTGTAATTGGATATTGTTGCAAAGTCATCCACTGCCTTTAATATTTTCTTGGTATCTGAAACAGGTGTCGTACAGTAAATATGTAGATCATCCGCAAAAGCAGCCATAGAAATTTTCGTACCATATATTATTGAGGCATTGTGATAGATATTTTGTTTGATATGTAGAAATAAAGGTTCTAAATATAGATTGAATAGTATAGGAGATAACGGACATCCTTGATGGGTACCATTCTTAATTTGTATTCTTTTTGAGAGATTTTTATTAATAACTAGATTTGTATAGGGATTATTATATAGTTTTTTTAATGTTAAAATAAAGTCATGAAGTATATTAAAATATGATAAAATATCAAACAAAAATTCTAAATTAACTCTATCAAAAGCTTTTTACGCGTCAATTATGAGTGCATAAGCATTAACATTTCTGTGAGTGGCATAAGAGATCAGTGTATGAAGTGATAACGTATTATCTGTAGTTTGTCTGCCATTTAGAAAACCAGCTTGTTCCTCTGATATTATCAGGTTAATTACCTTCTTCAATCTATTAGCCAAAATCGATGTCATAATTTTCATGTCTATATTCAAAAGTGAAATAGGTCTATAGTTATCTGGATTTTGCAAATCAGCATTCTCTTTCGGTATAAGAATAGTTTTTGAAGCATTAAAGTGCTGGTCATTAATTTTATTGTTAATTATATAGTTAAATACATGTGGAAGTATTTTCCCCAATGTACCACTAAAAGTTTTGTAAAATTCCGTGGTCAAACCATCCGGTCCTGGAGCTTTATGTGGCTTCAAATTCTTAATTGTATCTGTTATCTCCTCTGAGGAAATTGGTTTGACTAAGTTCATATGAAACTCATCATCAATTTTTGGAAATATAATCTTCTGCAAAAAGTCATTATTACTCTTATTTATAATTAATTCCTGATGTTCACCATAGACTTGAGAAAATATTAATTCAAAAGCATTAATAATGTCTTCAGTATTGGTGTATGTTTTATTGTTAAAGTGTATTTCAGAAATTTGAGAAGGTATTTTCGATTGATTAATGATACGCACTAGTGCTTTTGAAGGGGTCTGTGTATGATTAGCGTATTTTACCAGCATTTTCTGTTCATAAAATGATAATTTACTATTTTGTAGTAAAAAAAGGTCCTTCTGACATTTTAATAACTCTGTTTCAGTTTGTTTACTATAATTCCCAATTAAATCCTGATCCAGTGATTTAATTTTAGTTTCCAATTCTTGTATGTCTCTCGAATGTATTTTCTTATAATAAGTAGCCTTTTGAAGAAAAATTCCTGTTATTTGTGCTTTGGTCATTGCCCATTCTATGTCAGATGGATGTCGGTGTTTAGAAAGATTAGCTAATAGCTGATTCAAGGTCTCTTGAACTTCTTTTATTATATCTTCTTTATTTAATAAATATGGATTTAAGGACCAATTATAACCTCTAAGACGTATATTATGACTAGTGTCCTTATTGAAAGTTAATGTAATCCTAGAATGATCCAACAAATGTCTAGCTTGTATGGATACATAGGGGTCAAAAGCCATTAGTACGTCTGAAATTAGAAAAAAATCGATCCTGGACCACATTTTATGACAACTTGAATAAAATGTAAAGTTATTTGCATTCATTTGATTATTTGTGTATTTAAATGGCTCATATAGTTTAAAATCTGTTTTAAGTTCCTGTAGTGCTATCACTGCTTGGTTATTAAAGGACCTGTATGAACTTGATTCGTCTAATGTGGGATCTTGGTATGTGTTCCAATCACCTCCTATTATTATATAGTAATTATTATATTGATTCAGGATAAAATAGAGTGATGTTATAAAAAGTTGTTGATTGGTACATGGGGCATATATATTAAGAAGTATCACCGGTTTATCATAAAGTTTAGATGAAAGAATCACATAACACCATCTTCCCTCTTTGTCTATTTTAAAATCTAGAATTTTCTCTTGATATTGGTTTCTAATAATGATCGCCACCCCTGCACTATTAGTTGTCCCTTCCGAAGCTACCACCTCTCTAATCCATTTCTTATTCTTAAGGACAGTCCATTGATCATTGGTCAAATGGGTTTCTTGTAATAAAATAAAACATGCCTTTGACTGGAGAAATAAATGAAAAAATAATTTCCTTTTTTTAAGTTCTGGAGCCCTTTAGTATTCCATGAGTCTACTATCCACATACTAAGATTTTTAAATCTTTTAAGTATATTTTAAAATTAAGAGACAATACTAAATTCCAATGTATTAGCACAGTATATAATATCTGGAAGCAATCTTGACATCCCATCCCTAACCAGTGCCTATCCACTATTCCCCTGGACCAGGACATACATAGGTTTTTTACACAGTTAAAACTTTTATGGGTACACAGCCTTACTAAACATCTATTCTTTATCTTACAAAATAAAATACCAAAAACATGCAAAAAACCTATAAATACTACATCTAACTCTACAAAGCCTAACCCAAACATTCCCTAATAAACACTGATAACTATCTACAGCTCTTGAACACATTATTTAGTTAACATAAATGATCTTCACTACATTCAAAATTACTATTCTACCTCTCTAATAGTTCACATATAATATTAGTTATATTAATTGGTTGTATTGCCCTAAAATAGCTAACTATCTTATTTAAATCTAAGCTAAACAGATATATGACAGTACCCCTATTAAACAATAATATTATTGGTTTCAAGATAATTCACTATATATTATGTTATCTAGGAAAGAGAAAACAAATATTTAACCTATAAATATAGCATTAGCTCTGACTTTGTTTATCTAATCTAGCTTATTTAACATTATAATGACAGTAACACGGGTGAATACAAATAGCATTAGCTATGCTTACTGGGTACTATACTTGAATATATAGAATGATAACTAACTAACAGAGTTCTCCAAACAGTCAGAACCACATGCCAGTATATAAGAAGATAGCCTTCACTTTCCTAGAAATGCCAGGATATAATATCTTCTGGTCTTTTAATCCACTAACTATCCCAACACTAAATCCCCTTTGTATCTAAGCATTTGCAGTATAAAACACATCATTAAGATAGGAAAATAAATATTACAGTATACTACCATGTTATTAGTACAACCACATTCAGGAAAAACTACCTAAGCAAATAGCATAATTATGATAAAGTTATCCTACTTCTACCATTCAGTTAAATAACACATTTTAACCAGTACATTATTAATTCAGTTTTAATCCTACCTGAATGGATTCACAGTTCCCTTTAAAGAAATAAAAGCTGTAACATACATTAAATGTCCACGGACACTCGTTTTACAGTCCAACTAGCTTCCCCTTCTTCCACAAGGATGTTTCTACTTCCTGGTCATGTAATCCTGTCTTCGAATTCGCGACGGGGGAACCATTATGCGGATGGCCATCTGGATGCGCCACCTGGAAAGCGGACCCTCAGCAGCAGCCAAAGGACTTCCTGTTACCTCGCGAAGGGATACAGTTCGTAGAAGCCATAAAAGTTCGGAAAATCTTTGTGGACGAGCTGGAGCTGCAAAAAGAAACTAAGTAAATATTTACCAAGGAGCCTGGTGAAGAAAAAAGAACAAAGGATTTTGGAGCCTCGAGACATAGTAAGCATGGAATCCCAGTATCCACAATGCTGTAAACAGACTGAATGGCCAAGTTAAGCTTCCGAAGCTGGAAGCGACTTAAAAATCTTCAGAAAGGTAACTTTTGCTTCTTTTCTTGTAGATATGGAATATTTGTATCCATCAACTGTAAAAATTAATGTGTTAGGGTATTTAATTTTAAATTTAATGTTCTTTTCAATGAGGAACTTACAGTATGGAAATAATGCTTGTCTGGCTTGTCTTATTTGCAATGGTAAATCCTGACCCATAGAAACTCTATTATTTTGCCACATAATATAACCTCCATTCTTTTTAACAGTTAGAATTATTTTATTTACATCCCGGTAGTTGAGTATTTTGACGTAAACTGGTCTAGGAATGTTTGAGGCTAGTGTTTCTCTGAGAGCTCTATGGGCTCTTTCTATAACTATTTGCTTAGCAATGTCAGAGTCATTGAACAATATTTCGAATATTTGTATGATGGTAGAAATTAAATCATTATATTGGATAGTTTCTGGAATTCCTCTAATAATTATGTTGTTCCTTCTGGATCTTGCCTCCAAGTCCAGAATTTTATTTTGCATAGACTGGATATCCATGTCATGAATGTCTGTTTTTTTTTGTAAGCAATGTTATTCTGTCCTCATTTTCGGATATTCTAGCTTCCGATTTATCCATCCTTTCAAGAATTTGACTGCATGTGGCACCAAAAGAAAGTACCTAGTTTGATAGTTCTTTCAAAGCTTCTTGAATGGGCAACAAAGCAGTTTTAATATCTTCCATGTTAGCCAGTTGATCCGGTTTATTTGTCATTCCAGCTTTTAAAAGGTCCTGCTGTTTTATAGTCTTCTGCCTTTTTATTGTTGAATCTTTTCCTGGTGACGGAAGTGCTGATAATTTGGTTTTAGTTGTTGTTGTTTCCATACTTTTTTCCTCTTTTGACATTGTGAAGCAAAGCAAAACTCTAGTAAAACTAACTAGTAAATATCCACGATTACTAGTCAGACAGTTCCTTTGTTTAATACTCTGTTCACAGTCAGACAAACAATCAGCTCTAATCCTGTGAGTTTGATTAATTTCCTCCTGTTCTTTCACCTCTCAAGCAATATTTAGTTGTAGTAGAATAGATATAGCCAACAATTAGTGTAAAAAATCTTGTAGTATATCCTCAGGGTTGATTTTTATTCCGAGTAACTGGAGAGCTGTAGATATGCAGTGTCTACAGAATGGTGGCCATCTTTGAATCCATGTGTTCATTATTTCTAAGTAGTTATATACAGTATAGGTACAGATGGAGTAGTAAGGTAATGTAGAGGTTAAGCAACAAGACAGAGAGGTAGATGGATATTAAGGCAGACAGTGGAAGAGAAAGGAGGGATGAGAGATAAGCTATGGTTAGGTAGTTTCAGGGAGAATGACTACAATGGCAGGACCATTTATTTATTAGATATTCCCCAGTGTATCTCTGCCTTCCAGCTAATCTTTTAAAGAATAATGTTATTCACAAATTAAAAATAAAATGTGAAAGCCACTAGTGAAATGTAATGAATGTGCAAGTAACTAAACATAATCAGCTGGATTATGGCAACTGTGGTCCCACTCCACAAAGGTGGTGCTTCTACAGACCCTGGAAATTACCGCCCCATAAGCTTGATGAGCCTTGTCTGCAAAGCTATGGAGAGGATCATAATGGAACTCATAAATAAAGACATTGGGGACCTACAGACACTGGATCCTACCCAATTTGGCTTTGTCAAGGGCAGATCCTGCCTCTTGAACTTGGTCGACTTTTTCGAAACAGTCACTAAGGCCATTGATGAGGGTAAGGCAGTACACACAGCCTACCTTGACCTAGCAAAAGCGTCACACAATACCCCACTCGGGCATCATAGAAAAGCTCACCAGCTTAGATGTAAACCCATATGTCACAAGATGGGTTGCAAACTGGCTCAAGGACAGAACCCACAGGGTTAGAGTTGCTGGTGCCATGTCAGACTCTAAGCCGGTCATGAGTGGTGTCCCACAGGGCTCAGTCCTGGGCCCCCTCTTGTTTGGCATTTATTTTTCTGAAGTGCAGGCAAACATAGGGGGATTGTGGCTGACAAAATTTGCAGATGACTGCAAACTGGGCACCATAATTGACACTCCATCAGACACAGACATCCTGCAGAGAGGTCTCATAGAAATGGATAACTGGTGCCAGAGCCATGGCCTTAAGCTAAATGCCAAAAAATGTATAGTCATACCCTTTGGGAAAAACAAGGTAACCCCTAATTACCACATAGGTGGTAATCCATTAAACACAGAAGAAGTTATCAGGGACCTGGGGACCCAAGTTGACAGTAACCTCTCTTTTGACACTCACATTGCCAAAGTGGTTAGGAAGACCTTCTACATTGCCCACCTGATCATGAAGGGATTCACATCCAGATCAGGAGAGGTCATTGTACCCCTGTACTCTTCACTTATCAGACCAATGATTGAGTGCAATGCCCCATTTGGAATGTACCTTACCCGACACCTGCAGCAGTTGGAAAGACCCCAAAAGTTCCTCACCAAAAGGATAAAGGGGCTCAAACATATGTCATACGCTGCCCGACTGAAGAAACTCTAGCTCTATTCAGTCGCATACCGTCTGCTCAGAGGTGATCTGTGCCTGACATACAAGGCCATGTCTAACCCGGAATTAATGGACATGCTCCACCTCAAAAAATCCAAATCCACCAGAGCCACGAGAGCAAGAGACTTAAACCTCAACACGGATATAAATAGGACGTGCTGGAGGGACAGATTCATCACCCAGAGACTCCCTACACTATGGAACAGAATCCCAGTCCATATGAGGCAGAGCCCCTCACTGACTCTGTTCAAGAGAAATCTTGACGAGTGGATGGGAGATCGTAGGTTTACCCCAGGAATCATCTCTGTGTCACTGCTGGACAGAGGCACAGCAAACTAATGGGTATAGTATTCTCATCCTAAGGGGTGGTGAAAGCCACACACACTCTGGCTAGGCTTATAAATGCCCTAGGGCAGATAGCCTAGTATGAACCTATGAACCTATGAACCTATGGATACAACTGTACTGCTGGCTCCCTTATAAAAGGAAGTGACATCAATGCTTTACACTGATGTATTGCACAAGTGTTGATACATTTATGATGGACAACCTCCAAAATGAAAAGAGATGGAAAAGTAATAACATTGTTTCACACAATGACATTGCTTAGAAAGGGTCTGACTTTTATTAAATATTGCCATTGTGTAACTAATCCACACCTGTGTATTGATAATGCAGGTTTATCCACAGCTGATTTTATTTCATCCCTTGGTCATTGCCTCATGAGCAATTCACAAGAGTCATAGGTAAACCCTGCATTATCCATACCCAAACATGAGCTATTACTAAATGTGTCTAAACTGGCATTATTCCTGCAATAAATGCATCTATAATTTTCTTTAAAGTATTGCTTGAACTAGTGCAAGACATTTATGACACCCAAATGTCCACAGTCATACTAGTGCAATAGGGCCATTCACACCCAAAAATTCCAGATAGTGGTAATGACCTAACAGGTTTAACAAGGAGCTCACCTGCACTGATGGAAAAAAAAAAGAAAAAGAATATCCCACCAGTTCCAAGATCATGTCAATAGTTTAGTTTACCAGATCAGGAAGGTAAATGGACATTGTCTGTCCTGTTCAGGGAAACGGTGAGCTTGCAATTGATCATACCATGATCAGTGCTCTACCACAGAAAGCAAATAAAATAAATAAATAAAACTAAAATACTTCAGCCATCATCCATGCCAATGTTAATTTTTTGCCAGTGGCCAGTAATAAACCAGACAAAAAATGGGCATATTTCATATACCAAAAAAGTATTCCATGAGGACTACTTTAAAAAAGAGTAAATTTAGTTCATTGATAACTTCTTCACTAAGATCCCATTTCTTTAAAGTGTATAACGTGCTCTGAGATATGCTCATTAAGGTGTGCAAGAGGAAAGACCTCTTCATCACGCAGCTCAATGATTTTATTGTTTTTGGATTCACATTTTCATGGAAGTGTATGTTACTGAAGTAAGCCTCAATACAGTGTATCATAACCATAAGCTATTTTTCTATTTGCATTCTAAGCCTTGGTGGTAACAGACTACATGAAGGAACATTTGTTTATCTGTCCTGTGTAGTACAATCTTTTAGTTGCTGGAACTCACTACCCAAACACATCAAACAGGCTAAAGATTGTATTTCATTCAGTAAGTGTTTACATTCTTTTTTGCTTGAAGAAAGGTTATTTCTTCAGAGAAACTGGCTAAATTTCTTCTTTGCCACTCTTCTTTATTGTTACTGTTACAACTGAGTAATCTTTCTCAGACCCCTCCCCTTTTTTCTCATATGTTGAGCTTTTATAAGAAAGAGATGGTCGGCAACAGATATAAAGATAGAGAAAGGTATTTACTTATTGATTTATTTATTTATTTTACATTTGTTGACTTACTTCTACTATACTTTGTTGCTTATATCTCTGCTCTTCTTACACTACTGTCTTTGTTTATTTTATTATTTTATTTTTACTTTTTGCTTATCTCTTCTTCTATATTTCTTAATTTAGCCCTTTTCTACCATGTATTATGCTTTACATTATTTACATCATAATACTAAATATTTCTTAAAGTATTTCTAAAAATGATTTCTTGTATGTCCTACTTAATTGAAAAATGTTAAACGTTATACCTTCTATATTAGTGCATGGTACTGAAGACCTTTTGCTATATATACATATTGTTATGGCCTGCTTGGCTTGGGTTGTGGCTGGAAGGGATCCCCAAACCAGCTCACTTACCTGCTTAACAAACATTAAATACACAAATAGTCAATAAAAAGGACTGTGCCTTGCCAGAGTGCAGAAATTCCTTATTCACATATTACTGTCTAATTATTTGTGTAACTCACTGCTATGCGCATTCATTTCATGTTGTGTCAGCAGTCATTGCTCTTTCAAGTTATTCCAGTTTGAAGTTAATTTAAGTATTGCCACTGTTAGTAAACTAATTTCATAGCACTTGCTTGCTTTTCAAAGCAGGTTTCACACATATTCACTAGGCTGTGATGATGAGTGACTTGCTCTCCCCATTTCATTAATTTCTGATCAGTGGTACACTTGGAGAATTGCACACCCATCACCTAAATGTTATCTATGGAAATGTTAATTGTGTATTTGTTATTTCTTGTATCCCCCTGGCTTAACCCAGAAATGATGCATTTGGATCTCTCTTAACATCTTTCTTTTACACCTGTGTAGACATTAAGATTGTGTAGAATTACTGACACTTATTCAATATAAGACCTACATAATGAACAAAGTATGATACTACCACTTCCACAGCAGTATGCCTTAGTTGTTTTCATCCTGAAGAGCATAGGTAGCAAATTTTGTCAGAAGTAATTTTTCTGGAGACCTGTCTCCAAAGTATTCTTATTAGTCAGATGTCTGAAAAAGAAGAATTTGGCATGATAAGGCTAATGAACAATCTACTCACAAATCTGCTGCTTCATAGTTGAAAACAAACCACCAGGAAACTAAAATATTGTGTTGCTCTTGCAGCAAAGAAGTCACACATAGTAGGTACTTCAAGGTACACAGTGCAACATGCTTGAATGGATGCGTATTTTTTTTCTAATAGGATTTATGCATAAATTCAATAAATTCCATGTAGACTTTCCACAAAGCCCATACAGAGTTTATGTGTTAGCACAATGATCAGCAGTACTAGTGGCATATTCATGTTGCTCATAACACTTACAATACAAGCAAAGTTTCATGCCCAGCAGCTGCATCACTATAAACCCGTACCAAGTGTAACAATCTGTAATTCTGAAGTCTGTTTCACAATGGCCTAAGCCTTAATATCTAATTTGTTAGTGCATTGCTGTAAGCACATATAAACAGTAGAAAGTATGTGTTCAGTGAAGCACACATGACACTGCCCTTCTATTGGGTTTATGAATGCATTTCTATGTATTGGAGGATTACAGTCCAGTAACCAGAGTTAGACATGCTATACACCTCTTGATAAAGCACATCACTGAGAAGCTGATTTACATAGATGATGGCAGAGTATTACTGCATGTGTGATTTGAATTGCAGTAATTCAGCTTGGACTTGTAAAGTGGCAGTGCCCACTGTTGCTCATTGACAAACTGTGCACGTATAGGGACATACAGTAACTCACTTGATTGGGATGAACTGCAAAATACATCTGTTTGTTGTTAATGTTTTATGTGTCAGGGTTGAAAGTTATGTTATCAGAAAATTGCTGGCATTAAAACAATAAACTTGTTTTGATTAAAACAATAAACTTGTTTTGAAAAAAAGAAAATTGCTGGCAGATAGTATGATGTACATGCTGTAGTCTATCTTTGAAATGCTGGGGCCAAATTTTTATTTCATAAATAAACTGTTATCATTGCCTTCTTCATTTGCATAACATCATGTTCAAATGTGGGTCTCTGCTTAAGGAAAACAGTATATAATGTAGCCTTCATTCATGCAAACAGGCTCAGCGGCAATAAGCAACCATCAGCACTCTGGACAGTACAGAGGCTATAAAGTAGAGCGACTGTCTCCTTTTCTCTGTGGCATAGAGTGTAAGTGCAGTGAACTCCTGGTTAGAGAATGGGTGAGTTGGGGTTCAAATCCAGGTAGTTCTCATTCTTCATAAATGGTGTCAGGATGTCATTACCTAAGTAAATGTGATCAGGAGTACAAATGTGACTATCAATGAGTATACTAAAGCATGTGTCTTCCCCAAATTGTATCAGTAGTGCCCACCTAAATACACGTCTACAACTAGTACTGTTTTGTTGGCCTCACTGCAAATCACAAGTTAAATGTGTGTACAGCTTGCTGCAAATGACACGGGGTGGTACATCCTTTGAAATGATTAGTATAATTCAGCAGATATGCTATTTGTGTAGAGTGGGACATACTGATAAGTGTGCAATATGCTTCTTCACAATAAGGGCAGTTTCCACATCATATTAGATAAGCATTTCATTCATCATCAAATGAGCATGAGGCAAAGAGAATCCTACAGCAGATTTTGAAAACTTGCATATTGCAGAAGCACTGATCCCTTATTGATTCAATGTAACATGTTTGTATTATCCGTCAGCAGAGTCATATCAGTATGCAGAAATGATATGACCTGTACGTCCATCAGCCTCATAGATGCACATCCTGAAAGAGTGGTGGGAGTGAAGGGGTGTATACCAGAAGAGATGGACATACACATAACAATGTTTGGTGCAATGTAACATTCATAGACATGTTTCTAGTCTATTCTCATTACTAAGCTGCCATGCTCTGCAGCATGAAGTGACCGACATAGGGGTACAGAAGGTTTAGGAGAGGGACAACAGGCTTATGACAAACAGAACAAGGTTGGTTAAATATGTGATAATTGTTGGGGTTGATGTCAATATAAAAACATTTTTAGGACAGTATCCAATATATCTCTCTGAGAACTCATATCTGTGGAAAATGTTAAGTTCTGAGTGATTAAACATATCATCGACATATAACATCCCAGTAAGAAATGACGAGCTGCATCTGGAAATTCAACCCTTGATGCTATGGGCAAAAAAATAAAAAAAATGCAGTCAAGTGATTTATATTAACACTCCAGATAGGAAGTTACACTTTGTTTTGTCCAGCCATGCACATGACTGTATCAAAGTAGTGGCTTTACTCTGCCTGTTCCTGTAGAGCAGCATGTTTAAGTACCATTACACAGAGATAACCAAACTAGTACGGCTGATGGAAAAAGCTCACCAGGTTTTGCCATACAGCATGAAAAGCCATTCACAACTGCTCAGCATTGCTATGTGATACCAAATTCTGTTCAAATGCATAGAACAGAAAAGTGAAGGCTTTTTGTGGGCCATCCCTTGCCATGTGTACTGTCTGTGATTCTATTTTTGAACAGATTAAACATCTGAAAATGTGGTTGATATGAAAGTGGTGAAATAGGGGGTGGCAGAGGGAAGAACAAAGGCAAAGCAAAACAGAAAATTGCAGGATGGAATTAGAAAGCAACCATAGACATCCACTTCTTCAACACAGTAATGTGCACATTTAGGCAAAATTTGATAAATTTAGACTGTCACCAGAATACAGATGGGTAACAACAGTGCAGTGATGTTATACAGCCAACTGGATCAAATCAAGTGTTTCAAAAAGACAAACGTGAGAAGTAGAGAGCTATATATGGAATGACTTTCTTCTTGTGGGAAGGGTGTCTTTTTTTTTTTTTAATTTCAAAAAGAGAAGAATATTAGGGAAGAGACACAGGAATGTGGGGGTCAGCTAGGTAGGGTAGGTGAAGAATCAGCTGCAGATAAACAGGGCATAGAAGACAGACACAGGGTAGTGAATGACACGAAATGTTGGGGGATACCATGATTTGGGGTAGGTAGGGGACATTGGAGGCACATTTCCATCAAGTGTGGGAATGTGAATCTAGTCAACACCCTCAGAACTGTCACCACTGTCCCCTTTCTCAGTTCTCATTGAGACTGCTAGATGTGGGAGTGTCATTTCTTTTTTAATGAGCAATGTCTACAGACAGCTGATGTGGGTAACAAAGCCATTCTCTATTAGATAATGCACCATCCCTATATTGCTGCACCATCCCAATATTGCTGCATTTCAAACTGAAAAATGATACTTGCAGAATCTGAATCTATATTTTATTTATGGGAACTGAACCCACATAATCATTCTGAATACATTATTTTACTTGCCTAATACAATTACCAAGAGCTACAGAAGAAAACATGCATGCATGCCTGCTATTACAGTTAAGATATGCAAGCGGACGTTGATATTGATCTATAAAGTCACAATATATTTACTACAATTGTGGTCAGCTGTGGCACAGACATAAGCCTTGCCTTTCTGAGTTGGTCTAGTCTCTCAGTATATGCCTCCCTGTTTAATGTGATTTTCTCTGCAGTGATAAAATAAAGAAGGAGAGAAAAAGTGACATAAAAGCATTATTCATACCAGTCTTTGGTATCTACAGCATTCCATATTATTTCAAGTTGCTTGATGTGTATGCTTACACAACTAGTGGGTGTTACTAGTTCAAAACTCATCCAGCCTCTTGTCAATGTGGGCTGCGTGCACCTCTTAAGGTCACTGTAGTGGTATCTACACTGGGCCCTAGTGCATAGTATGCCTGTTGCACTAAAGACAACCTTGTCTAGGTTGTTCCAAGCCTCAGCCTTGTACTGAGACAATTGTATTTAAGTGAATATATGCGTACATATATATGTATGCATGGTGTGGCATATTTTATAACTCCAGGAAGGCTGTGCCGAGGCACTCAGAGTGTTATTCAGTGTGAATAAACTATTTAATACAAGATCAGTTGCATCTTTTTCTCTGGCTTTGTAGTCTGGTGTGTTTTAACACTTGCTTCATGTTTTTTTATATGGAGAGAGATGGCCAGTGGATCGCTGCAACAATTGCCATATATTTTTTGAGAAGATGCATCTGTTTTTGCTACTTTTCATCCAATTGGTGAAACTCAGATGGAGCCGAGTACTTCTATATCCAATGCTGCCCCTGTTAAAACATGGGAGTGTCTGTTAGAAGAAGGAAGGGGAAACATATACAAACCCTTTCAACGAAGTGGGTAAGGCTACTACAGTAGATTTGTCAACAGCTGACCGTACTAACTTAGAGTGACATTGAACTGCTGCTGTTTAGAGAAAATGCCTTACATTACAAGATTCTAGGCTTGCAGAGATATTTGGGTATAGACATTACCTCCAGGGGGTTATGTTTTGCAAATAATCCTTCTGCTGCTTTTGATATCTCTGATGTAACTGAACTAGAGTTTGAGAAAAGATGGATTGCTGCCTTCCATAGGTGTGTAAGGGAATGGCTGTTTATACTGATAGAACGGGACACCTTAAAACAGCTTAAAATAAAGGCTGAAATTGCAGCTGCTTGTGATAAATTGTGATAAATAAATCTGGGCAGCTGGTTGGTTCTAAGTTTGAACAATGGTTAGGTTCTTTAAATATTAAGTTAGAGGAAAACTCTAGTGAAATTATACAATGCAAAATCAATAAGTTAGAGACATTAGAGACCATGATTCTGGTTTGGCTTTTAAGAAGGTAGCCAATCAGAATGGTACCAGAGGCTTTAAAAATGTTTCTGGGAAATCTAAGAAACACCACAATGCCTCTTTTGCCTCTACAGTTGGACATAATATTTCTGCAGGCTCTGATAAAGAAAATACAGATTATCCACCGTTGGCTGCTCCACAACAACCTAATTACATAAATAATACCTTTCGGGGCCAAGAGAAACAACAGGGAATACAGCAGAATGGCTAAATCAACAAAAGAACTGTAAATGATGGTATGAAGGTAACAGAGACTTTCAACAGTTCCAACAACAAAATAAAAGGACTAAATATTGATTTTAAACATGTTTGCACAGTAGTTACCAGTATAAAAAGATCTGATTTGAATAATTGTATTGTGAATTTATCTGGGGTTGATTTAAGTGAAACTGAAATATCTGCTTTGAAGTATGGTTTAAAGTTTATGCCAACAGCTCTACCTAGAGCACATTTTGTTAAAGCAGAAGTGTTTAAGTTAATAAGAAAGTTGCACTTGGTTTGTTACTTTGAATGGAATGGTGAAAGTATGTCATTTAATGAAGACAGTGTATCTGCAAGTGAAGATGAGTTGCTGGATTTCTTCTCTTGTAATTCTTCATTTGAAACAGCTGAAAATGTTAATGCATATTGCACTTTAAATACTGAAATGGTTACTTATACTAGCACTTTTATACCTGCATTTAACAACCAGGTGATTTTGCAATTTTCTAAGTTGCTTAATTTTGCACTAGAGAATGTTCTGAATGACTTTTCTTCTGAGAATAAACCTTATTCAAAGTAAGTGTTCCGTCAACACAATACCTCAAAAAAAACTGGAACTTAAGAACGCTAGTATCCACGGATGTCTAAACGCGCTCAATGTCCTCACATATAATCCAGAGATCCTAGAATAGCATAACACAGAATGCAACTCTCTCCAAACAATAATATGGAAAAAACTTCACTTAGAAAACTATACGCTTGGATGATAAAATCTACATTTAATGTGTACAAAGTTAAGTGCTTTCACTCACACCACCGTGAGCTTCATCAGAACAATTTCCAAACTAAATACAAACAATTTAAATACTCTGTTTGGCGCCAAAAAGTCTTTTTACATGTCAATTTGTTGTTTAAAGTGACACATCGCTTTTACCAGATGTCACTATAAACAGATATCTCGATATACAATAAATATTGACAACCAAACTATTCACTCACAATAATATATTCATCCAACAGTGTATATAAAACACTGTATGTATAAAATAATCTAAACTACGTACTGATGAATGAAGATAAAAACAAATAATCTCAGTAATACATAAATTCCTTATACTAATATGTAAATTTTAATGAAATAGTTAATAAATATAAATCTATTAAACTAACTAAAAGTGTACATGTTAATATAAAATAAATAAAATAGTACCTATCCACTAATAAGCACCATTTAATGATGTATTCAAAAAACTGTAATTAATTACTTACTTACTAGTGGGTATGTCAATATTTTCTATGTGCAATTACCTATACCTTTCTTCAGGGATTGTTAAAATACTTTATAATTAATTAATTAATTGATTGATTAATTAATTAATAGGGGTTTGATAGATATGTGGTCATTCAGTCTCGGAGGTGTCGAGGCATCTGTGAATATTTGCCACCATACCTCTTTATAAGCTAAGATGGCTTTAATGTTGCCTCCCCTAGGGTCCAATGCTACATTTTCCAAGATTGCAAATTTAAAAACATGTTCAGCCCCATATTTCTCCACATGTCTATATAGGGCATTATTAACATCTTTCCTCCTGATACTATATAGGTGTGCATATATACGTTTTTTAAAATTCCTTTTGGTCTTCCCTATATAGTACCCCGGGCACGCCCCACATTTAGCTAGATAGACAACAAATTTAGAATTACAGTTACCCTGTTTAAATCTCAATCTAGTTCTATTAATGTTGACCAACACTAATTTTTCATCCTCATTTATGACATGACATTGACTACAGGCAGTACATTTGGTGGTATGCTTCTTGTTATTGTCTAGGCCCTTGTATATTATTCCTCTTTCTAAATACGTCTTAATATTTATACCCATTTTGTGTACAAAAGTTGGTTTAGAGCCCAATAACTCTATCTTGGTCCACCATCAAAACATTCCAATTATTTGTTAAAATGTCCTTTACTTTGTTAATATATGGGACATATTATAATACACATGCTCTATTATACGCCCCTTTTGTTTTGATATAGCTGGATTTTGGCCTAGTTATATTGATGTTATCTCCTCTACTATTTGCTCCTAATAATGAAGTGTATTTGTTCCCCCTCTCCTTAATAACATATTTTCTCACATCTTTCATCATATTCCTGTTATAACCCCTTTCTCTAAACAATTCTGTGATGTAATCAATTTCTTCAATCATTTCATTATAATCCGAAGTCATCCTTATGGCTCCTATGCACTAACCTTTAAATATGTTGTGCTTTAGTTTTTTTGGATGGTTACTAGTGTATTCCAAATAACCATTTGAAAATGTACTTTTTCTGTGTATTTTAGACTTAAAGCATGTATCACCATTAGCTATATATGTATCTAGGTAAGCAACTCCTTCATAACTACTAGTAGCAGTAAACTTGAGAAACTCACTGCTGTTATTTAAATATTCCAAAAACTGATTCAAAGTTGTCTGGTTACCATCCCATAAAATATAAATGTCATCAAGGAAGCGAGAACAGTATTTAATGTATTGGTGATAATGACTATTAAATATCACTGTCTCCTCCCAATCTAACATAACCAAGTTGGCAAAAATCGGGGCACATGCCGCCCCCACAGCCACACCCTTGGTTTGTCTGAAGTATTCCCCTTCATAAAATATATAATTGTGATCTAGAACTAAAGACATAAGTTCAAGTATCAGACAGACCTTGTCCCATTCAAGGTCACTGTATTTCCTAATACTGTTATTGAAGGATTCCATTCCTTCTTCTTTGGGGATACATGAGAATAAATCCACGACATCTATGGATACAAATATTAATCCTTCCTTCCAAGTGTCTACTGGGTAATTTTTCAAAAATTCCCATGAATCTTTCACCATATGAATGATTCTTCCATACAAATGTTTCAACATGGTATCAACTGCTACACCCAAAGGGAAAGTCTTGGACTTACTACCTGAAATTATGGGATGGAACGGTGGATTAGTGACATTCTTATGTATCTTTGGTATACCTACCAGTGTAGCCAACTGGGGATAATCCACTTTCAAAAAGTTATATGTATCTTCCGTAATCCTTCTGTCTATTAAAAATTCCTCCACACGCAAGTCTATATGTCTATGTGCGATGTTTATTTCATTAATAGACACAGTTTCATAATTGCCTGATAGGTGTAATATCTCATACATCTTGGAGGTGTATTGTAAACTGTCATATATTACTACACCCCAACCTTTATCAGGTTTCATGACCCAAATACTATTATTTCAGTCAATTCTCTCAAAATTTTGGTCACTTCCATAGTTAGATTATTTCTAAATTTTTTTCCTTTAATCTCATTCTGCATCTGATAGATCTGTTTGGTTACCAGTCTATCATAAATTAACACATTTGGATGCATGGGAGGAATAAAACAACTTTTTTTCTTCAGTACACTGGTCTTATTAGATTCAGTATCCACTACATTATCCTTGAACATAATAGCTTAGTTAAGTTTTCTTATAAAAAGTTTGAATTCACTCAGACAATCCACTAATCTTAAAGCATGTGGTGAGAATGTATTTCATTCCCTTAGAAAGCAACTCAAAATGTGTTTTTTCCAAAGGAAGTTGTGTATAGTTATATATAGTGAAATGATTGTAACTAAAGGTGGTGCCATCAGTGATAATGTCCTGATTTATTAGGACTACAGAGTGGTGAGGATTGAAAGTCTGAATATCTTCTACCAATACCTCCCCTCTCCCCCTTGGGCTTGGTTGTTTGTTGGTGAGTATTTAAACCGTTTTTATTTAGTTTGGAAATTGTTCTGATGAAGCTCACAGTGGTGTGAGTGAAAGCACTTAACTTTGTACACATTATGCCTTTATGCCTCCCCAATATTCTCCTTCCTCCAAAAGAGAGAGCTCAATAAACTTTCTACTACCTACATACATTATTAGATTCATTCATAATGGGCCCTATCCACACACACAATCACTGCCTAAAAGATCATTAGATAGATTGGCTAGACTGCCTAATATTCTCAAAAACAATCAACTCTACTGAGGCTTTTAAAATATACCACCCTGTATGTTGTCTTTTTATTAACCCATATGATCTTGTTTTCTCCCGGCCTCCACTGAGTTGGACTAGCCTGGTCAACAAATGTAAAATAAAAATAAATAAAATAAATTAAATGCAGATTTTATCATCCAAACGTATGGTTTTCTAAGTAAAGCTTTTTCCATATTATTGTTTGGAGAGAGTTGCATTCTGTGTTAATCTATTCTAGGAGCTCTGGATTATATGCGAGGACATTGAGCGTGTTTAGACATCCATGGATACTAGCGTTCTTAAGTTCCAGTTTTTGTTTAGATCTTCTGAGAAGAAAGACATTTTGTATAATATGAGTAAGAATGAATGGTTGTCTTTATTAAATGTATGTAAAAGATCAAACATAATAATAAAACCCTCAGATAAAGATAGAAAAATGTATGTTATGTACTGGAAACAATACCTGAAAATGTGTATGGACCATTTTTCTGATGGCCAAGTATATAGGGCAGTAAATATTGATGTTTTTTATCAAGCTATAATGAATTTTAAAGAACTAGTATCTAAAGGCCTAAGACTGAGCTATTTTACAAGAAAAGATGCCCTAAATAAATTTAATGTAAAAGGAAGCTCAATGGCTAAGTTTTGTCTGCCAAAGACACATAAAAATGTGAGCCCCCCCCCTCCCAGGTAGACCCATAGGTGCAGCACAGAAATATTTTCTCCATATTATGAGAATTTATTTACATTCCTATCTTTTAAACTATGTAGTTAAGTTAAATACTTATATTAAATACACTTTCCATTTTCTGGATAAAATAAAGAATGTTAAATGTGATGAAGAATATTAGTGGATAGTTATAGATGTAAAATGTCTCTACACAAGTATTACCCATGAATTAGGTATGGAAGCCGTTAAGATTGTTTCTAGGTGATAGTCCTGTTAGTAATTTTGTGATGGAATTCTTATATTTTTGTTTGATGAATAATTTTTTTGAGTTTAAGAAGCTCATTTACCATCAAGTACAAGGTACTGCCATGGGAGCATCTTTTGCACCCATGTATGCTAACCTGTTCATGGGCCTTTTTGAAGTTTAGTTTTTGTATAGATTGAATTTTTGTAATAGTTGTGTTATTTTATATTGTAGATATATAAATTATTTTATTTTTTTATGTAAGGGGGTGCTGAAATAGCTCCCCAGTTTATAAATGATTTAAATGCAAATCATTTTCTGATAAAATTTGATGGCTTACAGCTAGGAAAAAACAGTTAACTATCTAGATGTCACTTTGACTATTAGGAATAATAATGTAGTAACTAATATAAACAGAAAGGGAACTGGAAATTATAATATTTTGGAGAGTAATAGTTGCCATCCACCGCATACTTTGAAGGCACTACCTTATAATGAATTATTGAGAGTTAGCAGGCTATGTGATGAAGAAATTGGTCTATAAAAGGAATTAATAAAAACATGTATTAACTTCAAGCAAAGGGGGTATGATGAAAATGTTATTTTAGATGCCCTTCATAAAATAATAGATACTAGCTTACTTCATAATAGGCCTTTAGTAAATAAGATAAAAATAATAGGGAATTTAATACTGTGCAGGAGTGTAGAAAAGTTTATTGTGTTACTGTATATAACATTCTAAGTGAGAAAATTATTGCTGTCATTAGATATTATTGGCCTATTTAATTAATATGGAAGGGGTAAAATATCTTTGTAGAACTGTAAATATCTCTTTTAAGAGAAGTAGAAATATTCAAGACATGGTGGTACAGAATGGATTTGTTTCACCTGGTGAAAAATTAAACCTACATGTTGGTGAATGTGGCACCTTCCCTTGTGTAAGGTGTTCGGTCTGTCCCCACATTACCAAATGTTTTGAAAAAATAAATGGTGTAATATTTTGTTCCACTTCTGCTTTTCCATGTATAACTAAATCAGTGGTATATGCTCTGTCTTGCCCCTGTAATTTGTTTTATATAGAGGAAACTAAAAGAATATTCAAGCTACGGTTGCAAGAACACATTAGAGACATAAAAAATAATAATGCTATGAGCCGTATAGCTTTACACTTTTTTTTTACTTGTCATAGTAGTGACTTTTCACAGTTAAAAGCTTGTATTTTGCAACATATTTCAGAAACAGTGAAGTGTTAATGAAAAAGAAATTATTGTACAAAGAAACTCTATATATTTTAAAATTTAATACACTATCTCCAGCAGGTCTAAATAGTGAATGTAACTGGAAAGTGTTTCTTTAAAATGTATATATGATTATTTTAATTGATGATTGACTAATTAGATGATTGTTTAATTGTATTTAAGTGAATATATGTGTGTATATATATATATATCTATGCATGGTGTGGCATATTTTGTAACTCCAGGAAGGCTGTGCCGAAGCACCCAGAGTGTTATTTAGTGTGAATAAACTATTTACTACAAGATTGGTGGCATCTTTTTCAGTGGCTTTGTAGTCTGTGGACACTTGCTTGGTGGTGTTTTACAAGCTAGATTCCCCCTGTAGCGGTCCACAGCTGTAGAGCTTCATGAGGAGTGCAACAAAGATTTTTGACTCCTCCACACCCCACCCCCATGCCTTGAAATTGGCACCATCTTTCCCTTCTCTTGTCATATCTCCTCCAACAACAGTTGCAATGGTTTGAAACCGATTTGTGATATCACATTTTATGAGCAGTGTGCAAACATGCACAGATATGCCAATAGCATTTGTGCTGTGTTAAGCAAAGATAAACTTTGCCAAATAAAGAGGAGGATAATTTATTAAACAGCAATGATGATGAGGATGTCAAAATTGGCATTGTCTTGTGGCATGTGTGCTGATAGACCTAGTCATACTTTGTCCGATGGTTAACACAAAAATGCTAATTGACTTGATTTTTAAGCCATGACTCTGGAAGAATTACTAGGATGACTTGGTGCATAGTTTGTGGGGACCTACACACTGTTTAAAGTAATATGTACATGGTAGGATTCAAACCTATATAAAAGGGAATGCATGCATTCACACAGATGATTATTCCTGAATACAACAGAAGAAGTGCTTACTAACCATCATCATTACACACAACAGTTTAAAGTGTAACTGGTGCTATACTTTAATTAAGCCTGTATGTATGTAACATTAAAATATCCTGTCTTATGCATTCTCAAGTGTAATGCAGGACTAATGTCTGACAATATACTAGAAATGGATAGACTTGCATGACTTTCATAATACAGTTTGGAGTTATGATACATTTCTCACAATACATTCTGCTTTACAGTTATATTTGGGTCATGGGCAGGGAGTAGATGATTGTCAGTAAACTATTGTGTCCATCAGAGATATGCTACTGCATTCTTTCTTGTATAATCATCATTGTCATGCTAAACCAGTTACGCACATAATACAAGTGATACATACAATGTGTCACTCAACATAGTATACATAGCTGTTGGTATGTAGTAGTACCTTAATAATCAATACTAAAAAGATGGAATCCACAGGATTTGAACTCTGGCTCACCTAAGTTCTGACTATGAACTCAATGCACTTGCATGTGGTACCACAGGAAGCTTAGGGAGGAGGTGCATTTTCCTCACTGAGTACTGTCCAGAGTACTGTTTACTGTGCATCTCTGCTGAGCCTGTTTACATGAAAAGAGGTGAACCAAATTAACATTTTCACTTTTCTTCTTAAGTACTGAACCCTGTTTGGCATAGGTAGGCAACCTGCAAATGTAAAAGACAATAGTGCACATATATTACTTGCGTAAATATTCATTATGGCAGTTCCTCGGGACTCCAACCCAGCTTTATCTATGTTCTCTCTTTTTTCAGCTCAGTGTATTTATACCTTGTGCCACAGACACAGCTAACAGGTTTGAATTTCTGCAGTCATTACCAACCATGTTGCTGACTGCCATGCAATGTCACTAAGCATGTTTGTGCTCTATAAGGCAACAGAAATTAAGTTTTCACTTTTTGAGCAGCTAACTATGTCTGCATTATGCCATGCACAACGTACATGAAAAAAGGGAAACAAATGTTAAAGAATTAGCCAGGTCTGGATTTGAACCAACAGACTATTGTACTTATTCAATACAGGTGTTGTGAGTTATCTCTCTTTGCCACAAACACAGCTTTGCAATGTCAACCAAATCATGTTCATACAAGCAATTCACATTTTTTGTCATGTATTAACAGTTCATACAGTTGGACATTGTCAGTTGGCTGTACATATGTGGCTAGCATATTTAGTACAATGATCTGTAGTGCATTTTGTATCATTTTTCTTTCAAGCTATGATACAAATACATAACAATGAACATCAGTTTTCAGCAAAGCAGGAGACTTGTGCTGTTATGGCCAAAAATATACATGTGTGGTATTTGATTTTATTTAAAAGCTCACTGCAGTTAATGCCATACTTTGCAAGTGCATACTCACTGACACATTCACTGCAGGGAAGGATGTCTGAATTGCTATTGTGTTTCCTCCACTCAGACTAATCATTCACAGTTGTAACCAACAATGTATAGAGACTGCACTATGTTTACATCGGCTACATGAAGTCAAAGGTTTGATATTCATCAATTCTGGTAAGCTTACACCTCACTGGTATATTCACAGTACTCATAGAGCTGAATCTACACTATAAAAAGTTAACTGTCTAGTTAGAGAACTTGAAGGTGGGATACATATTTCGGATAAAACATAAAATTGATATTTCTGAAGGTTTCTCTGCAGAGAAGCACTTATTTTGCTAAGGTATGTTTGCATTATTCAAGGACATTTAAACTGCAACCTTTTAGGAATGCATTTATATAGGCATTATAAAAATGAAGGTTTATCTGTATGCACTTCTTATACTTCACTGTTGGCACAGGCAGTTTTTTCTGGGCTTTACAATTGTGAGATATACAGGTTATTCTTACAGCACAAGTATGTTCTTACCATTTGCTTTTGCAATTTCAGCTGTGATTGGAGACCACTGTAATTTTGTTTGTCTTCCAAGAAAGGGGTTGTACACATGGCTGATAGTAGTATTAAGCTTTTCAGATACCCCAGGGCAACCTCCAAATCAGTGGTGATCACACTTTGAAAATTGACTGGCACTCCTGATTTGCATTTTTGACTATTTAGCAATGATAACAGTCATCCAGTAATTAATGATTTAACTGCATTCTTCAGTATAGGAATGTTGACAGAGTGGGGTGTTTGTTCAGACCTTTCCATTTGTGTTGGAAGGTGGGGGTGTATCCTACTATTCTGGTGTCCTAAATTAGAAGTGTGTTTCAATTGCTTTTTGTGGTTAGTGGGTATATAGCCTCTGGTTATTTTTTGTAAACTGTAAAACATTTATTGACTATTTTTTTCTGGATTTGTGGAAACCTTTTCATGCATGCTGAAGGTTAGAGAGGGCCACCTCCCATTCTGTTGCATAATAGAGAAGAGGTTTTCAAGTGCTTTATGTTGACAATGGGTACACAGCAAGATTATTTTTTGGAAAAATTACATTACTTATGTGCTATTAATGGATTTTGTCCTTCACTGTTTTATGTCACATAGGATTATGGCAATAATCCAGAAAATCCACAAAAAAAACACCCTTTTCATAAGGCTGAGAATGATGTCATTATCCAGGCTCTGAGATACCATGGAGCTTTCCTACTTGAGTCAGGTCAGAGGATAGACCACCAGGAAGGACATGCAGAACCAGGTAGTCACTGATGTTAATGCTGTTGGTCATGGCCTCAATTATGATCATGTCGCATTGGGTCACTGACATTATTACATCAGTATTTAGGAGGGTGGCTGCAGTTGCCTGACAACAACTGGCTATGGGGGTGTGTGGTTCTGCTACCAAGCCACCATTGACTAAATGAGGAGTTCCTATCCACTGTTTGAGCTCCCTTCATACCATATGATTAAACTTGACGCTGATGTGGCTGGGAGGCTAAGTATGTCCTAAGGGCAGATTCCAGGTAGGTTTACATATGGAAACATTATATTGTCTTGTAGACTAAAGCATAATCTGGCTACTGCTGCTTGTGAAATATGTTTTATATCTCTACATATTGATAAGTTTTAGTTATACAAGAGAGTGGGACAACTGACATGGTGGTGGGGGGCAGCTCAGACAAGTTGCAGTTATTTCATACAGGGCATATAGCCAATTGTTTATTCGCTGTTACTCTGTGTTATTCACATTGTGATGCTTAATAACCATTCTTTCTTGCTTCATTTCTTCCAGGCCCACCCTCCCTGCAAAGTGTTGAGACATCTGCACATGGTAAGCAGATGTTTGTTTTCTTATTGTAAAGTATTATTTAGATAGATTATCGCTATATATGAGGAGGGTACAATAAATGCTGTATTGCGGTAGCATCTGCAATTGTGCCACCAGTATTACTTTTTGTTCAGATATTTTAGGTTAATATTTAGGGGAGTACTAAATTCATTTAAGTGTTTGTTGCTTATTATCCCAGGTGATCCTGATAGTGAAAGTGTAGGACTCCTAACATGTGATTTTAGAGTATTGCTAGATTCTGATGATGAGGTAGCCAAATGGAGGCAGAGTTAGGGGGTGCAAAGGTTTAGACTTACACTGAGGTTGTGACTCTCTCATCCCCTAGATTTCCTTCAGACACAGTCAGTATGATTATGCATATCCATTTCGCTGTGCCCTCAGATAGTGGGCAGGTAAAGGGTGACACAGTTGATCACAGTAGTGTGGTTAGTATGATTTCAGTGCTAGTTGATTTTGGCTGTTGACAAAATGTGGGAGAAGTGCCATGCAGGAAGGTTAGTAGGAGTGCTCAGAGGAAGCCTTTTGCCCACCCTCCACCTGATGCTGGTGTCATTATGTGCCACTCAACTTATGTATAGGGCCATTGTTGGGACAAAGTAATCTTCTACTAGGGACTCCAAGGACATGTCTAGGGTTGTAGATATGGCGCAATCTGACTACCTCCAAAATGTGAGCAATTTAATGGATCAGATCAATGCCACATTGGAATGGGCAGTGTCTATGATGGAATATGATGGAACATCTGTTGAGAGGGGGACAGCATCCATGCAGCTGTAGGGCCATACCATCACCTGGTGTTAGCTGATGTGGCTGTGCCTGATCATAATCCCGTAGTACCACTACTTCCACTGCTCCATCAGTGGTAGAGGTGTCCATACCCAGTCATAACTCTCAAGTCTACCTAATTACAAGGAGCAGTCCTCATTCGGTGTCTTAAAAAACATTATGTTCCTCAAAGTTCCACAATGAAAGGGTCTGTTTTATATTTACACATTCAGTGTTAGCATTTTTTTTAACTGATATCCATGGTAAATAAAACTGAATCATATTATTTAAATAAAAGGGTTATTCCATAAGTAAAAACACAAAAAAAACCACTAAACAAAGACAAAAAAAACTTTTCCTTTATGTTTTTGCAGGTGAAAAGCCCCCTGCACCCCAACACCCCCTGCTACTTTAATATGCCAACCCTGCAATCACACTACAGAGATAAAGCAGTAAATCTCCTGTTCCATGCTGTATAGTGATCTTAATTCACAGTATTCAAAGTTTCAAAACTTCAGTCATATGTTCCTCGGTCATATGGGTTTCAAAGTTTTGAAACTTCAATAAAACAAGGTAGACCCATACATATATATATATATATATATATATATATATATATATATATATATATATATATATATATATGTGTGTATATATATATATATATATATATATATATATATATATATATATACATATATATATATATATATATATATATATATATATATATATATATATATTTTTTTTTTTTTTTTTTCAAAAATTCATAATCAACACTCACAATAAATCAGCATGTTCCATATTAATAAGAATTTAGTAGTCTAATAGCCTGCAGAAAAAATAATATTTCTATATCTAGAAGTCTTGCAACACAAACTAAGATTATGCTTTTAAGAAGGCAAATGACTGAACAATCCATAAGCAGGATGAGTGGAATCTCCAACTATCTTTTTTAAAGTTTTTTAAAGTTTTAAAACTACAATCCACTCTGCTACAGGCCACATGAGGAGTTCAGTGTCTCTCCAACCTACCACCACTCTTAAGTATTCAACTGCAGTACCACCTTTATCATTCTTATAAGAAAAATGCAGTCTGGGTCTGAACTGTCTGCAAACAGCCAAAGTTAACTTTGAACCTAACACCACTCTTAAGTATTCAACTGAGGTACCACCTTTATCATTCTTATAAGAAAAGCACAGTCCGGGTCTGAACTGTCTGCAAACAGCTAAAGTTAACTTTGAGTATGTGTCTACATGTTTGAGCCAATATTCATTTTCCCCTGGAGAGCACTGTGCTTTGGCTTGTAAGCAACCCATCCCACACACACACTCATCTTCCACTTTCTCTCTTATTCCCCTCTGTTAGCAAATAATATCCATAACTGATCAATACTGTGTGTTTGTTAATTTAAACTGAGACCACAGTAGCCTACTGATACAAGGTTATCTGTTTTTCCACCTGAGAAATGGTTATGAAATGACTTACAGTTTCAGAGCAGTCCTTGGTCAATTCTGATTGTTTCTTAAACACAAACTTGTCTTTGCTTTGGCTCATTACCAGCAGTACAAAAGAACTGCCTGCTCACATCCTTGTTCTCCCCCTCCCCCTTCCCTGTTTATTACCTTAAGCCAGTCCCAAAGTTAATAAATATTACCTGTGGCAGGCACCATTTTTAAAACTACAATCACCCTTTGTCACTATCATATTTTCATTTATCAGTTTACTCTGTTACCTGATGGTTTCCAGCCCCCTCATAAGAGCAACTAAAAGGGTCTCTACCCACTTCAATGCACACCCTGCCCCCTATTCCCTCCTGCCCCCAGTGGTCCTACCTTTATTACACTCACAAACCCCTCCCATCTTTCCAGTAGACAACCACAGCGCTAACCCAACACTTCCTCCTCCATTTTCCCACTACTATCACACCTCCTTAACTAACATGTACAAGCATACCTTACCTATGCTCACTGCATGCACGCTCCTTGCATATCTTACATCCTACCAAAGCTCCATCATTCCCCCACTCAATAACTACCACTGTACTAGTACTCACACCACCAATCATGCCTCACCCTCACTCAGCTCCCCTCCCAGCAACTCAAGAACCATCCCTATGCATCCCCCCGCATATTCTACCAACTATATTATTCAAACATAAAGCATCCCTATAACTTAACATAGTAACCCCCACACCATACCTATTACCCACAGAGCACAATTATAACGTTGCCCTAATAAACAAACACATTCAAAAACTGAGAAAACTAATAACCTCATGCATATCAAAACTAGCCCTAAGTGGAGACATCCATCCCAACCCTGGCCATACTATTTCCAACCCTAATCCTTATAATCAGACTAGAAACCCCAACCTCTCCCATATCACAGCCAATATAAAACCATGTGACTTCCTTCTACTAAGCCTAAAGATTAGAAGTATATCCAACAAAGTCCATGAACTCCATGCCACCATAGACTTGTACTCCCCAGATATAGTCATCCTGACAGAAACCTGGCTAAAACCTCACATTACCAGTGAGCAAATGCTCCCTACCAGTTACAGCATACTAAGAGTAGACCGGCTAAACAAGAAAGGAGGCGGTGTAGCTATAATATTTAAACAACATCTAAAAATCCAGATCTTAAAATCATCAGCTTCACAAATAGGCAATGAAGAAATAATATATACCAACCTCAAAATAAACCAAAACAAAACCATCAACATAATTGGATGCTACTTCCCACCTGGCCAAAATATCCCTCCAATGGAAAACCTCCTCAGCTGGTCTACCCACCATCTTCCCCAAGAAACTATCATTTTAGGTGATTTCAATATTGACTGGCAGTCCTGTTCTGTTAACAATCCAACCCATCATATAAACCTACATGGCTTCACCCAACTAGTCCAGTCACCAACCAGGATAAATAAAAACTCCAGCATGCACACTACCCTGAATTGGATACTAGTCAGTAAGAGCCCCCAGTTATATATAAAAGGCTGCTTATCACATAGCCTCAATGATCTCTCCCCAACATTCCTACTCAAAAAATACATATACCAAGTTAAACCTGTCATCTACCGTCAAATACATAAAAAGATAAACTTTAACCCACTCACATTCATCTCATCCCTCAAAGAATGTAACTGGCATCCCCTAAAGTACCTCAGTCTTGATGACGCAGTTGAATTTTTTAATACTACCTTCCTGAGCATCCTTAATTACCATGCCCCCATAAGACTTTCCAGAATGAAAGCACAACCCTCCCCATGGCTACAGAAAACCACTAAGTCAGAAATGAAAAACAGGGATAAAGCCTGGGAGCACTGGCGCGAAATCAAAACCCCCTCAACTAGACAAAAATTCCTAGAATTACACAATAGAGTTAAAAAGCTAATAAAACAGGACAGATTCCAATACTACCAGTCTGCCCTAGACTCCTCCCAACACAGCTCCAAACAATTCTGGTCCTCCATAAACTCCATCCTCCACCCAGGTAAAGTCAGTACCCCTCCTCCTAACATCCCTCACTCCTCAGAAAATATTGCTACCTCATTCAACACACACTTCACACAAACCATACTATCACTAGCTAAACAACACAACCCCCCTCCCCTCCAACCCACACCTTCAACTAGTAATCTACCCACTGCCTTCTCTTTTTCTCCAGTACCTACCTCCAACATAAAAAAACTCTTAACTAAACTTAAGCCCACCAAATTAGCAGCAGACAACCTCCCAAATGAATACCTACAAGGTGCAGCTGATGCTCTGGCCTACCCAGTATCCATCTTGATTAACTGATCTCTCTCAGAAAGTTACGTTCCCACACTGTGGAAAGTATCACATATAATCCCCCTGCACAAAGGTGGCCCCTCCACTGAACTAACCAATTACCACCCCATTGCTATTCTCTCTCCATTCTCCAAAATACTAGAGAGATGCATACATTCTCAGGTCTCAGACTACCTCCTTACTAACAACCTCCTTTCCAATACTCAGCATGGCTTCTGACCAAACCATAGCACCACCACTGCCTTACTCTCCTTTACTAACACTATCCTTCAGCATAAAAACAATGGCTATCTCTCCCTCTGCTACTTTCCTAGACCTATCTAAAGCATTTGACATGGTCCCACACAAACAACCCATCTCTGTCCTCAATAACCTATCCTTCTCTCAAACAGTCACCAACTGATTTCATAGTTACCTGTCTGACTGCCAACAATCCGTTGTATGGCAGAATGACATATCTCCCCAACTATCTGTCTCCATAGGGGTTCCCCAAGGATCCATCCTTGGACCCCTACTCTTCTCTGTTTTCACCAATAATCTAGCCTCTGCCACCAAACATGGCAAACTCATGCAATACGCAGATGACTCAACCATCATCTGCTCAGCCCAGTCCCTACCCAAACTGCAAAAAGTCACACAGGAATCCTTTTCCTCTGTTGAAACTTGGTTATCCGATGCCCAATTAATACTCAACCCAAACAAAACTAAACTACTCATCTTCCAACCCACTAAACAAACTCTAAACAGCTCTCACTTTAACATCACAGCAAAAGACAACACCACTATATACCCAACTGAACACACCAAATTGCTAGGAGTGGGAATAGACAAAAAACTAAAATTTGACATTTACATGCCCATGACCATAAAAAAGTCCACAAAAAACTAGGAGCATTATACAGAAATAAGCAACTTCTCACCAAAGCAGCAAAGATTTCAATATCAAATTTCCACCTTATTTCCACCCTACTTTATGCCTCTCCAATATGTACCAACCTAAGGCAATGCAATCTAAACAAGCTAGAGGCCTGCTACAACAAAATCGCCAAATTCACCACAGGGGCATCCTACTGTAGTCACCACTGTCTCTCTCTTGCTGAACTGGGCTGGCTTGAACTCCCTCACCTCCTTCAATGGTATCAACTATCACTCACCCACAAACTAGTAAACAATCCACTAAATGTCCCATCCCTCCAGAATCTACTCCAACCCTATCACACCACCAGACCACTAAGATCCAGTAACAAAAATCACTTGCAGATCACTAAAGCCAATAACTCTGCTGGTGAAGCACTATTCTCTTGCGCCATAGCCAAATTATGGAACTCCCTCCCACCCACAATTACCTTCGTATCATCATGCACCCACTTCAAAACTTTACTAAAAGCACACCTAAAATCATGCTGGCTATGCCCTTGCAACTTCCACTCTAATATCACATACCACATCCAGCCACTACCTTTATTTCCACCCCACTAACTACTTTGATTATAGCAAGCTTAGATGCTCATAAGCCTAGTACTTATTATACAGCAGGAACTTCTTATTGTAATATTTGTTAATGTCTGTTATGTACTTCGCAGATAAAGATTCTAGTTGTCTACTGATGTACTATGTTCTTCATCTGTAACTATGTTTGTATTAATTGCTATGTTAAATTGTTAATCGCTATGTAATCCAATGTAACTACTGTCTGTTTATTTTAACTGTGGAGCTTTTCTCCCCAGGCCTCTGCTGAAAATGGATCTATGTCCAGTCGGACACTCCCGGTCAACTATTGCAAATAAATAAATAAATAAATAAATAAATCTTTGTTGCTCTACTAAGACAATGAGACAAGAATAAATGTTGTGCAGACAGAAGAGGAGTTCCAACAATTTTCATTGCTGTCTTCACCACTCTGAGAAGAGATTTACTACTATACCATGCTAAGAAGCAATTTACTACTATACCATGCTAAGAAGCCACTAGTCAAAATACTCTCTTTAGTACCTCTATAGAAAGTTGTGAGGAGAAGAAGAGGAAGATTTACACTCTTCATCCTGCACAAATAATGAAGATGCTGCTGTGCTCTTTTAACAAGAGAAAACGTATTTGTGAACAGTGTTAAATCATCTGTAATATGCACCACTAGAAACTTGGTACTCCTCACTAACTCCATAGGATTACCCTGAACTGAAAGTGTAGAATGTGGCATGTGATTCCTCTTGAAGTCAACAATGGTTTCCTTCTTCTTATCGACATTCAGTCTTCCTCTCTCTTTCAGCTGTTCCCATAAGGATCACCACAGCAGATCATCTGTTTTCATTTCTTCCTGTCCTCTGCATCTTGTTCTGTCACACCAACCACCTGCATGTCTTCTCACTACATCCATAAACCTAAGCTTAGGCCTTCCTCTTTTCCTCTTATCTGGCAGCTCCATCATTAGCATCCTTTTCCCAATATACCCAGCATCCCTCCCCAGCATATGTCCAAACCAATGCAATCTCACCTCTCTGTCTTTGTCTCCAAACTGTCTAACCAGAGCTGACCCTCTAATATACTGATTTGCTAATCTTGTCCATCCTCAACACATGCAGTGCAAATCTTAACATCTTTAACTCTGCCATGTCCAGCTCTGACTCTTGCCTTTTTGTCAATGCCACCGTCTCCAACCCATACAACATAGTGGGTCTTACTACCCTTTTGTAGACCTTTGCTTTCACTCTTACTGGTGCCCGTCTATCACAAATCACTCCTGACACTCTTCTCCACCCATTCCACCCTGCCTGTACTCTCTTCTTCACCTCTCTTCCACACTCACCATTGCTCTAAACTGTTGATCACAAGTACTTAGTCATCCACCTTCACCAACTCTACTCCCTGCAGCCTCACCATTCCTCTATCATCCCTGTCATTTACACACATATATTCTGTCTTAGTCCTGCTGACCTTCATTCCTGTCCTCTCTAGTGCATATCTCCACCTATCCAGGGTCTCCTCAACCTGGTCCCTACTTTCACTATAGATCACAATGTCATCTGCAAGCATCATGGTCCACAGGGCCTCCTGTCTGATCTCATCTGTCAACCTGTCCATCACCATTGCAAATAAGAAAGGGCTCAGAGCTGATCCTTGATGTATTCCTACCTCCACCTTAAATGCATCTGTCACTCCCAGCACAGACCTCACCATTGTCACACTCCCCTCATACATATCCTGTACCACTCTTACATACTTCTCTGCCACTCCTGACTTCCTCATACAGTACCACAACTCCTCTCTATGCACCCTGTCATATGCTTTCTCTGTGTCCACAAAGACACAATGTAACTCCTTCTGACCTTTTCTATATTTCTCCATCAACACTCTCAGAGCAAACATTGCATCTGTAGTTCTCTTTCCCTGCATGAAACCATACTGCTGATTACTAATCATCACGTCCCTTCTTAATCTAGCTTACACTAGTCTTTCCCATAACTTCAAGCTGTGACTGATCAATTTTATCCTTCTTTAGTTTCTACAGCTTTGCACATCACCCTTATTCTTAAAGATAGATACCAAAACACTTTGTCTCCACTCCTCAGGCATCCTCTGACTTTCCAAGATTTCATTAAACAATCTGCTTAAAACCTCCACTGCCATTTCTCTTAAGCACCTCCATGCTTCCACTGGTATGTCATCTGGGCCAACAGCCTTTTCATTCTTTATTCTCTTCATAGCTGTATTTACTTCCTCCTTGCTAATCTGTTTCACTTCCTGATTCACTATCTCCATATCATCCAACCTTCTCTCTCTCTCATTCTCTTCATTCATCAGCCCCTCAAAGTACTCTTTCCATCTGCTCAACATACTGTCCTCACTTGTGTGTTTCTCTCACTATCTTTTATCACCCTTACCTGCTGCACATCTTTCCTAGCTCAGTCCTTCTGTCTAGCCAATTGGTACAGTACATTTTCTCCCTCTTTAGTGTCAACCTTTCATGCAACTCTCTATATGCCTTATCCTTAACCTTCACCACCTCTCTCTTTGCCATGCACATCATCCCCTTGTACACCTGTCTACTTTCTTCATCTCTTTGATAATCCCACTTCTTCTTCACCAGCCTCTTCCTCTATATGTTCTCCTGTACTTCCTTATTCCACCACCAGGCCTCCATGACCTCCTTCCTCTGTCCAGATATCACACCAAGCACCTTATTCGTCATCTCCCTTACCAGTTCCACTGTAGTTACCCAGCTATTTGGTAACTCTTCACTGCCCCCCAGTGCCTGTTTTAACTCTCCCCTGAACTCCACCTCGCAATCACCCTTTTTCAACTTCCACCATTTAATCCTTGGCACTGTTCTCACACTCCTCCTCCTCTTCTTGCTCACCAATGTCATTCAGTGACAAATTGTTATTATCACACCAGACAGCACATTTTTCTACTTCCAGTCTATAGGCCAATTCATCATCATCATCATCATCATCATCATCATCACTAATGATGCCCACTGCAGTTATGTCATCTGCATACTTTATGATGTAATTTGACTTATATTTTGTACAGCAGTCATAGATTGCCAAAGTGAACAACAAAGGGCTCAAGACAGATACAACAATGAGGGACCCCGGTATTCATAAAGATGACCTCTGAAATGTTCTTCCCCACAGGTACTGTCTGGGGTCTATCTCTAAGAAAATCCAGAAAGCAATTACACAGTGTAGTATTAATGTCAAGTTGACCAAGTTTTTTTAACCAAACACTGGGGAATAATTGTATTAAGGGCAGAAATGAAGTCAATGAAAAGCATCTTCATGTAACTGTTCTTACTTTTCAAAATGGGACAAAGACAATTGAAGTTCTACCATTATCACATTATTGGTATACCAGTTAGGGTAATATGCAAACTGAGATGGATCAAAGGTTGCAGGAAGTTTAAATGTTATATAGTCTTTAACCAGCCATTCAAAGCACTTCATTACTACAGAAGTGAGTATAAAACCAAAAAACAGAAGCTCATGTTATATAGAGACCTAGGAAAATACATCAAATAGTAGCAAGTCACACAATAATTTCATGGAAAACACAATAGTCTGAAACTGGTGAAAATAAAATTTAATACAATAGAAGCAAACCAACAGTATTAATTGCACCAATATCAAACATAATCTAAAAATATGTAAAAGTATATTATCAAAACAAAAATTGAAACAAAACAAATGCAGAGCAGCTAGAATGTGCATAAATGTAGATTTTTTTTTTTAAATAGAGCTTGGTAAATTGACAGAGATGTTCCTAGAAAGAGGCTACCCCTAGAATTTACTTCAGAAGATAGGTAATGAAAAAATTAATGGATGGGGTACAAAATATTACCCCATCCTTGGATCAGTTTAAAGGGTAAAGACTAAGACATTGCCAGGTAAAGGAAAGAATGACATTGTGGACCTTTTTAATTCTTTAATTATTAAATACAGTAGCACTGTATAAGAGGTTGAAAATATAACAAAAAACAACTTGAATATTTTTAAAATTGATTCTGACATATTTAAATTGGTAGATGAGACATGAAATTTTACTTATAAGTCAAAAAAATAAAACTGCTAGTTGAAAAATCAGATCATATACATACCATTGGGTTACCACATGGTATACAGAGATGTGGGGCATGTAGTCAGTTTTCTTTTTAGTGTAGAAAACAAGGTGGTTCTTATAAACAACTACAGAGTTACACTAGCTAAGGGAAATCTTGCTACTAAGGGGGGTTGTATATATAACTGTCTGCTCCAGTTGCAAAAAAAAATTATGTAGGAAAAACAGAGAGGTTTTCCATTTGAAGAATATACAAACAGAAATATGATCTGTTGAGAAATAATTTGAATAGCTCCCTTTACAAGTGCACACTTGTACTAATTTCATGAAATGCAAGTTTGGCATTCTGGAAAGTGGTATGACACAATGAATGGGAGGTCAATGGGAAAATATCCTAGAATATGGAGAACTAATATGACAATTAAGATGAAATGCCTCTAACCCCCCCCCCCCAGAGTCAAAGAACAGATTTAATTTGCTCAGGAACTAAAACCTAAAGCCAGTAAATTATATTTTTGTTTATCAACAGTTTTATCTCATCATGGGTAGTTACAAATGGATTCAATATTTGTTTTGTTATAATTTGACTTTTAAATTAGCATTTGTTTAGTTTCAGATTTTGTTTTAATTATATACTTTTACATATATTTAGCTTATTATTTTTTATTAATGCTGGTTTCTTTTTATTAGAGTAAGTAAATGTTGATTTTGTTTTCTGATTGGTGTTAGTGGGTCACATGACTTAATTTACTACCTACATAAATCAGTTTGAATACTTTAATGGAGTTCTGATGAAGTTCTGTTTTATAAAGGATAAAATCTCTTAACCAGTCATACATTTGAATTGATCTGATATTGGCACAGTTAGTACTATTGGTTCGTTCCCATTGTATTAAATTGTATGTTCACCAACTTTGACTATCATTGAGTTTTATATGAAATTATTGTGTGACTTACTACTGTTTGGTTATTTTCCCTGGGTCCCTACACTAATACATTTGCTTTTTTTGGTTTTATAAGTTTGCACTACTTGGAACTACACAGACACATACTCTCTTGTTTTGGATCTTTTGCTGTGCATGTTTAAGAGCATGGCAGTGTTTCTCCAAAGGATTGCAGGACTTATCCTGTACTTAAAAGTGTCCAACATCTGGAGGTACAAAAGATGAATGTCAATGAACTAGAGTGTAACATTTGGTATGATCATAGCAAACAACTAGATTTTAATTTAAGACAAAGAGAACAATTTTCCATATGAGTAACTTTTCTTCTGAGCATTTTGTGAATGACTTGGACGATTTCCCTACCCTTTTCTGCAGATCAGAAAGACTAAAAACTAGATTCAAAGATCACCAAGTGAACATTTTTTGTGATACCCCCCCCCCAAAATAAAATCAATTGAACTATGAGAAGGGAAGACAAAGAGGCAGGGGAAGAAGAAGAGGAAAAACAAAAGGAAACTACAATTAGGTGTAGAACAGTTCAGTTCTCCAGGCAAAATACAAGATGAAATTAGCATAACTAATGATGGTAACGTTTTTAGTTTTAGGGGATTTAAGATATTTAATTACTGTAATTTAAGAATTACAGTAGGACATTTGTCACTTTTTGGTAAGGGATTTAAAGTTGCATCCAATAGTTCTCTTTACATCTCTGACCTACTACTAGAATTGAATTTATTTAGTCACAAAATCAATCTTTCAACACAGTTTTCTGAACAGGAAACAGGTACTAGCATTACTGATAATTTATATAAAAAGAAAACACATTTAATCATCCCCTCAAGACAACTTTTTATTTATTTATTCATATTTGTTTACAAGGAAAGTCCACTGAGCTGAATAGAGCCCATTTTCAGTGGAGGCCTGAAGAGAAATGCTCCACTGCACAAAACAACAAGGTAATTATAGTACAAGGTAGTTACAACAAGGTAGTCACAATGTTTACAAGAGTCGCTACAATACAAAATTTGGCAATACAATGATACAAAAAGGCAAAAGTAAGCAAATTCAAATTATACAAAAATAAGCAAGTTCAAACAGTAATAAAGTATCAGGAAAATCAAGTTAAATTGAGCAAGGTCCATCAGTTTGAGTGTGAAGCAGCTGTGGATTCTATATCAGATATTAAATACAAAGGGAAGATAAGAAAGCAGAGAAAATACAAGTGGAGAGAAGCTACATGAGGTTATAGTTAGTAGTTGGTATGCTTAAGGTGAGGTATAAAAGAATTAGTAATGGTTGATAGGGTGTCAGCGACAATCTGAGTGGAGGAAAAGTGTGGTTTAGGTGGTTAGATAGTTAAGAAAGGCAGTATTGGGTCTGAGTCTGGGGAAAAGAGAGTTAAGTGATAGCATTAGACATGGTGGAGCAGTTGCAGATCCAGTTGGGGAGAAGGTGCTTGTATAGGGCAGTTTTGAATTTAATGGGATGTGTTCAGAATGGACAGAGGAGGGGAGATTTTTCCAAAATCTGGGAATAGTCCAGGAATTTAAGTGTTAGATAGGTTAGGTTTTTGAACTTGTAGTAGATTTTGATTTTCTGATTGTAATGACTTAGTGAAAGAGTAAGGGCAAAATAAGAAACTGAGGGCAGGGCAGTCTTAAGGTTTGTAAATGAGTCTGTGAGATGTTGTTAGTTAAAGGTATAGTAGGTAATGTTGGAATTTGAGCCACTGGAGATTTCTGAAGGCTATAGAGTGATGGGTTGAATGATGACAGAAGCAAATTTGGCAATCTTGTAGCAAGACTCTAATTTTAATTTCAGGGAGGACTGCAGATTAGTTAATAAGGGAGCACCATTGCTTAGAGAGGGAAGTAGATAGGAGAAGGCTAAGGCTCGTTTAGTTGATGGGGAGAGGAATTTATTATGCCTGTAAAGAAGCCCAAGTGTTTCTGTGGGTTTTTGAGATCTTGGATTGAATATGTAAATCAAAGTTTAGATTGTTGTCTATTATGACTCGTAAAAGTTTAGTACTAGCTGCGAGTTCCATATTTATTGAGTCCAGTGAGAGAATGTTAAATTCCTGTACATTGATAGTGGTAATTTTTTTAGCTAAGGGAAATTTTTCTTCTAAGTGGGTAGGTAGTATATATAGCTGTCTGCCCCAGTTGTAAAAAAACAATTGTAGGGAAAACAGAGAGGTATTTCCATAGAAGAATCTACGAACATATTTATGATTTTTTGATAAATAATTTGAATAGCACCTTTTACAAGCACAAGCTTACCTGTAGTAATTTAATGAAATATAAGTTTGGCATTCTGATAGTGGTATTACATAATGAACTTGCAGGTCAATGGGAAAATATACTGGCATATACAGAACTAATATGGCAATTAAAATTAAATGCCTATAATTCCCTCAGACTCAATGAAAAGATTTCATTTCTTCTGGCACTAAAACCCAGAGCCAGTAAATTATAGTTCTTTTACAACAATTTTATCCCATCGTAGGTAGTTGTAGATAGATTAAATACTTGTTTCATTCTAATTTAGTTATTATGAAAGCATTTGTTTTGCTTCAGTTTTTGTATTGATAATAGACATTTACATATTTTATATGATTAAATGATCCCTGGGATTCCCGAATGGCCAGTTAACGTGCAGGAACACTGTTCCTGTATGGAAAATGGCCACCGAGTGATCTAGGAAAGTGCCACTTTCACATGCACGAGTGGCCCTACACTGTTCCTGCACAGACGTTTACTGAATCTGAGGGGATGTTAATGCTATTTTCTTTTTATTAGAGTAAAACATGTTGATTATGTTTTCTGATTGGGTCTAGTGGGTCACATGACTTATTTTGCTAAATATATAAATCAGTTTGAAGACTTTAACAGGTTTCTGATGAATTCCTATTGTATACAGGACAAAATCACCTAATCCATCATACTTTTGAAATGAGTTGATATTGGTACACTTAGTACTGTTGTTTTTTTTTTTTTTTCTCTATTGTATTACAATTTATTTTCACCAACTTCAGGCTATCATGAAGTTTTATATGAAATTAACATGTGGCTTACTACTGTTTGGTGTATTTTCCCTGGGGTTCTACACTAATGAGCTTCCTTTTTTGGTTTTATAAGTTTGTATTACTTGGAGTTGCACAGACATATCCTCACTTGTTTTACATTTACAAGCAACAGTATGCACACATCTGCCTTTCATTCATGTTCTTACACATTTATTTTTCTTTTACACATTCAACACTTACCTTTATAGTCCTGCAGTTACAACTATTGTCATTTGATGCTGACTCTGTCTGATAATAGCAGTACACAGCCATTACATTGTTAAGTAAATGTTAAGAGTGTTCTCTGGCATAAATTTTACTCTATGTAATGTACATAGGATGAAAGGTGTACCCCTTAAGTGGTGAGCATGTGTAGTAGCCATTACCTTTTCGCCAGGGAGAGGGCATACTCTACCTGCCTATATCAACTTAAATCCACAGCATCTGGGAGTTCCCCTTCTGACTCCTCGCCTGCATATGGATTATGGTGACCATGCCCGTGTTAGTGGAACATTTGCTCCTAGCCTTTGATGTTCCTGCCGCAACTGTTTTTGAGGGATGGTATTGTGCAGCATAGCAAAGCCTGTGTTAATTTCAGCACAAGTACTGGAATAGTACTGCAGAGCCTCACGATCTGTATATCCAAATCCATGATTTCAATAGCCCAATTACACACTATATAATATTCCTTGTTTGAGCATGTGCCTCATTTTATTGCTCCTTTATGAGAGTGTGTACATTTCTGATGGGTGCCATTAGCCATGGTTCAAATACATACATTGCATCCTCCAGTAAATGGACTTGTGGGACATCAACCCTGGAAATCCTCTGGTAGAGCTGTGAGGTGTGCCAGATAATGGAATCATGGTAACTGCCAAGGTTGCCAGCACACATATTCAGGATGATTCCTCTAGCATTACACATGGCATGGCAGTTAATAGAGTAGAACTCCTTTCTATTGATGTAAACTCTTCCCTGTTCCCTGGATGACTCTCTGATCTCAAAATGCATGCAGTCTATGGCAAAATGACTTCATGGAAGTATGCTATGGGGTAGATCTCCTGCACAGTTCTAGCTCTGTCCTTCAGTGTAAGGGGGAATATGTATATAGTCACTGGCATGCTGTAGCATATCAATCAAGAATTGGTGTAAGTTCCTGGATACTGATGCCTGTGACACCCTCAGCATGTCCCCTGTTGGACACAGAAAGGTTCCTATAGCTAATATTCTAAGTGTTACACATACTTTTGTCTCCACAGGTCTTGGTTCCCCTTGGTTTGTCCTTGGTTTCAGGTGAGGATAACAAAAGTTGTAGAGTTCCTGGAGTGTGTCTCTATCCACCCTCTAGCATGCTACTATTTCCAACTCATGCAGAACATGAAAAGTTAAATAGGGTTTAAGCACCTTTCTACTTCTGGCCCAAGGTCTATCAGCAGCAACCACCCCCCCAACATTCTTTCCCTCTATTATAGTTCCTGTGGGTGTATTCCAATAAGTTTTAGAGTACAAGACAAAAGGCTATACTAAGTGTACATGATAGCTTTATACCTTGTTAAATAGCTCTGCCATCTTGGAATAGT